>NC_134174.1:25778725-25994057 GCF_964188355.1 Buteo buteo | reverse complement strand
CCCGCGCCGTTTCCATGACTATATTAGGCCTCGTGACTACAGGAAGGGGAAGGGGCGGGGCCGCGCGGAGGCGAGCCCCTCCCCTTTCCGCCTGCCCAAATAAGGTCGGGGGCGGAGCGCACCGGCGGGAGGAGCCCCGCCCCCTCCGGCACTCCACGCGGGTGCCGCCCGCCCCCGCGGCTGCGCGCGCGGCGGCCTCGCGCGAGCCTTGTGCATTGCACGAGCCCCGGGCCTCGCACGAGCCCCGAGCCCCGCACGCGCACCGCGCCTTGCACGAGCCCCGCGCCTTGCACGAGCCCCAGGCCTTGCCCGCGCGCTACACCCTGCACACGTACTAGCCCTGCGCGTGCGGCGGGCCTCGCACGAGGACGGGGCCTCGCACGAGGACGGGGCCTCGCACACGCGCCGCACGCTGCAGCCGCCAGCGCTTGCACCCGCACCACTTGCGCGCACACGCGTCCTGCCCGCAGCGCAATGTGCAACGCACACCCACACCCCCCCAGTCCCTTTGCTCCCCCTCTCCAGTGCACAGGCGTGTCCAAGCCCACCCGTGCAGCACCCCCCCGGGGTGGGTTCGGGGGGGTGGGGTGGGTTACCCCCCCCCCACGGCTCAGCCCCCCCCCCCAGCAGGCGGGAGGCGGGGCTGTTACAAACCTCTGTGTTTTATTTATCATTATTAACATTTCTGCAGTCCCTCTCCGCTCTCGTACAGCAGTTCATGTGCAATTCTCCAGCGACTCGGGGGGGGGGGGGGCGGGGGGGGGGCACCGGGAACGGGCGTCTTGGCACTTCATAACACAGGACAGACACTGGCAGCCCCGGGGGGGGGGCGCGGGGAGGGAGGGGGGGGGGGGAAGCGCAAGCCCGGGGGGGGGGGGGTCCATGCTGCCGAGACGCCGCCACGCGCTCCCCTCTTCTGTACAGCTTTTGGGTTGGAAAAAAAAAGAAGAAAAAGAGGAAACGAAATAGCCTGACCCCACCCGGGTGGGGTGGGGGGAGCAGGGACTGGGCTCACTGAGCGCCCGGGGGGGTCGGGGGGCCACAACAGGGACACCCCTCATGGGCTGAGACCGGTGCAACTCATCAGACAGGGGAAGGGATGGGAACTGAGGCACAGGGAAAAGGAGAGGGATGGGGGGGGAAGGAGAACCCAGGCGTCCGGGTTGGTGCGAGAGGAGGGGTGGTGGTGGGGTGTCCCCGTGCCCCCCCCCCCGGGCCGGGGCAGCGGGGAGGGGCAGGGGGGGCGGTTTGGCACGGAGCGGTGAGATAGTGGAGACGCGATCGGAGCCCGGGGGCCGGGCAGCGGGTAAGGCACTTGACCGAACGTCAGGAGACCTGTTGGGGGGCTGCCGGGGGGGGGGGGGGGGGCGGACGCCTGGGTTCCCTCCCAGCACCCCACCCCCCAAGTCTGTGCGGGGGGGAGCCACTGAACGGTGCCTCAGTTTCCCCCTTTGGGGCTTGGAGTACAGCCGGTGCAAGGCCCCGGTGCCAGGGAGAGGGGTGGGGGGGCAAAGCTGGGGCTGCAGGGGGGGTCCCTGCATCGTCATCGTCACCCCTGGACCCCTCCTGCAGAGGTGGGATTCCAACCCACGACCCCCTCCCCAAATCACCCCAGCCAGGACGCTGGGTTCACCCTTGCCTGGCTGCTCCCAGGGTGCCACTGTCCCCCACAGGGTAATGTCATCCCCCCCACCCCCAAGGAAAGGGGGGGGCAAACTAACAAGAAGGAACTTTAACAAGGCCTTTAACCCGGGGGGGGGTCCCCATCCCCATTGGGGGGGGTCCACACATGGGCTCAACTCTGCCACCCCCTGCCCACGTCCCCATCCGGCCGGGGGGGGGGGGAGAAACATCACAGACAAGAGGGGACACCCCCCTTTCTGCCAGGGTGGGGGGAGCTGGGGACAAGGGGGGGGCACCTGGGCAGCGCAAGGAGGGGACATGTGCCATCACCTGGGGACAAACACAGATGCCCAGAGAGATGCTGCCCCTGGGGAGGGGATGGGGGGGCGGGGACAGGACAACAAGGGGGGGGACCCGGAGAGACACGTGGACAGGGGACCTGGGAGGGGACACACATGGTCACCTGGAGAGACTCTGGCCCCCGGGGGGGTCGCGGGGGACCTGGGGGACACATGCAGGCGCCTGGGGAGACGCCGGGACAGGGGGACCGGGGCGAACGCGTGGGGTTGCCCGGGTTGCCCAGAGAGATGCTGGTCCCCGGTGGGGGGGGCAGGACGGGACAGGACGGGACACAGGGGACACGGGCTAGGGGGGGGGGGACACATGCGGTTGCCTGCAGAGACAGTGGCCCCGGGGAGGGGACACGGGGGACCCACGCGGGTGCCTGGAGAAACGTCAGCCCTGGGGAGGGGACCTGGGGAGACATGGGGGCCCCAGAGGCAACACGGGGCACCCAGAGCAGGGCAGGGGGGCAGGAGAGACACTGGCCCCAGGGAGGGGACACGGGACTTCGTCAACTCATGCCTGAGCAGGAGGGGGCACGGAAGGAAAGCCCGAGCTGAGCGATGCCCCAGCCCCCCCCCCCCAGCCCCCCAAAACCGCTGGGGGGGGGGGGCGGGCAGCCAGGCTGAGCTGAGCCGCTGCCGCCCCCACTAAGCCCCAAACCCCATGGGGAGGGGACCGGACCCCATGGCCAGGGGCCCCACGGTGGCACGGGGCCCTCCCCGGGTGGGTCCCTGCCCTGGGGGGGGTCCTGGCCCCGAGGGGGTGACCTTACACCCACACGGGTCCCTATACCATCACAGGGCCCTACCCGGTGGGGGTCCCCACCCGGCCGCAGGACCCTACTGGAGAGAGTCCCTACCCGGCAGGGGTCCCCCACGGTTGGGGGTCCCCGGGGGGGCCGAGGCAGGGGTCACTGCAGGCCCTCCCCTGGGGCGCCCGCCTCGCCCTCATGCCCACCGGCGTCGAAGGCCGGCTCGGGGCCCATGATGTCGGGTTCCAGCTTGCCGGTGTCGTTGATGAAGGAGGTGTAGGAGTCGCCCTCGGCCATCAGCAGCTTCAGCTTCGGGATCCAGCTCTTGCGCACGACGCGCCGGGCGTTGGTGCACATGTCGGCGGCGATGGCGTTCATCTCACTCTCCTTGAAGTTGGGGGCGAAGTTCTGGCAGTAAACTGGGGAGTGGGAGATGGGGTCACAAGCAGCCCTCTGTGTTTCCCCCCCCCCCCGCAAGTCTGCCATCATGTGCCCTGGGGAGTCACGGGTGTCTTGTGGAGAGGTTTTGCTCAGGAATCTAAATCTGCATCCCCAGCTCCGTTTCACAGCCGGATCACTGGTCCCCACGGTCCCCCCCAGCCCTGGGGTCTGCCCTGTCCCCTGCCTGCAGGAGATTCCTTGTAACTCCCCAAAACAAGACTGAGAGAAGCAGCCTGAGAGAAGCGTGAACGACGGCGAGAGACAAAACTTGGTAAAGATAAGGGGGGGTGGGGGGGCGCGGAGTCCCTCCGAGCCTTTCCGAGGAACATCTCAAACACTCGCACGTAGCCTGAGCTGAATAACGCGGGCTTGGTGCTCAATGGACTGACAAAGCTACCCGTGCGGCAGGAACAGCAACGGTTCTGCTCAGGTGCAACTTGTGAAGCTCGTTAACTCTGTTTTTTGGGGCCCTCGCGTCCGATGAATGATCTCTGCCTCATTATCCACGAAAGGCATATTAAAGTTGACCACCCTGCACGTGCTAACGAAGATTATGGAGATCACGCTAAACATGTGTGACAACAGCACTCCTCTCTCAACCCAAATCACCCTACACGTCACCTGGGGGGGGTGGGAACCTGAAATGAAGGTGCCACCATAGCAGGAGGGTGGGTCGTACTGATACTTTGAACAGAAAGGGGGAAGATAGGTGCCACTAAAAAAGCAAAAGTGGAATTTGGCAGAAGAGCGCTCTTAGGAACCAAAACGCCCCGTTGGCTGGAAAGAGGACTGGTAATCTCTTTCTCTCTCTCTCTCCCCGCTCTGTTTCTCTTAGAGTTGTTAAGTAACGCAAGGCGTACCTCACCGCATGCCATAATTTGTTATATACCTAACCAATTACTGCAAAGCCTCGTTTAAAATGTGTATTAATCACTGTGGGAATCTAATAAACGTTCATATACAGACCTTGAGAGTTGTCTCGCCTTAGTCCACATTGCTGGGGATTTGTGAATCTGAGTCACTCACCTTCCTTTTCTGAGTGGGTCGTGACATTGTCCCCTCTCTCCGGAGTGCCCCCAGCTCTGGGGTATCCCTTGTCCCCTATTTCCCTCTCTCCCTGGGGTCTCCTCTATCCCCTGGTACCCCCGGTCCCTGTGGGTCCCCCAACCCTGGGGTCCCCCTCGTCCCTAAAGTCCTCTGGACCTCTTTCCCTGGCCTCCCCTGCCCCGATTCCTGGGCTCCCTCACCCCTGGGGTCCCACCTGTGCCCCAGCGTGTCCCCTGTCCCCCTGTGTCCCCCCACTCACACTTGACGGCGTGCAGGACCCGGCTGTCCAGTGGCTTCCGGCTGGGGTCGTTGGTGGATGAGCGGATGCCCGTGCCGCAGCTGTTGGCCAGGGTGTTGCTAGCAAGGGAGGTGAAAAATGGGGTGAGAACCTGGGCATCTGCCCCGCCCCCCCCCCCCCCCCACAGGACCCCAAAACCGGGCAGGGGGAGAAGCCGGCTGCCCTGGCCTGACTCACCGGTCGAAGAACGACGCCAGGAGCCGCCGCAGGAGGACTTTGTGCCGCGTCCCCGCGCTGACATGGCAGTTCATCAGCTGCGCCCGCGTGATGTAGACATTGGTGCCTGGGGGGAACATGGAGGGTCAGAGGGGCCAGATGTCCCGAGGGGACCCCCACCCCGCAGGGACCCCCACCCCAAACATACCCGTGACGAGCTCCAGCTTCTCCGCGGGGTCTCCCTCGTCGTAGAGCTTGGGGTGGCAGCGGTTCCCGATCTGGTTGATGAGCTCGGCTGGCAGCGAGGCCAGTCCTGCCGCACCCGCACCCGGTGCGTGACTCCGAAGTGGCCTGGTCTGGCAGCGCCTCCACCTTCTCTGCAGCTGGGGGGGGACACACAGACATGGGGGGGTCAGTGGGGGGACACAGGGGGTGTCAGCGGGGCCCAGACCCCGGGGCTCCCACCCCGCCTCTCCCGGGGGCCTCTGGAGGAGTCCCTGAGGGGGCACGGGATGGGGCCAGGGACATGGGGAGGGGGGACAGGGACATGATGACAGCTCAATCCATGGCCACACACCCCCCATAACCATCGCCTGGGGGTGGAGCTCCATCGGGACATGCCCTTACCCAAGCACCACCCACAAGGTGGAGCCTGACAGGCCACACCCAGCACCTTTTCCCTTGGGTGGAGCTTCAGCTGGCCCCTCCCCACCTGTAGCCCCACCCTAGAGGTGGGGACATAAACCACACCCAGGGGTAGAGCTTCAGCCCCTCTACCCCCTTTAGCTCCACCCTCACAGCATGGAAGCCTCACCTGCTTTCAGCCACACCCCCAAGGAGGTGGAGCCTTAGATGACCCCACCCACTTCCCCCAACCACGCCCCAGATATTGCCCCTCCCTTGGCCACACCCCTCCACAGACCACACCCTAGAGCCTCAGTTGACCATGCCCTGTGGGAGGAGCCTCAGTTGACCACACCCCTCCCCAGCCACTTCCAAGGCTGTCCATGGGCTGATCACACTTCATGGGCAGAGCCCCCATTTGACCACACCCACCATGGGCAGTGCCTTAAATGACCACACCCCTTCCTCAAACCACACCCCAGAGCTGGAGCCTCATTTGACCATACCACATGGGTGGAGCATCGGTAGGCCACACCCAGTGGGCTGTGCACCACAGGCCACACCCACCCCCACCGAGGGCGGAGCCTCACCTGCCTGCCCTACATTCATCATGCTGTACATGGTGTACATGTTGCAGATCTGGCGGTACTGCTCGTCAGAGCCTTCCTCGCCCCCATCCTCCTCCTCGTCCTCCTCATTGTGGAAGGAGCCGGGGCTGTCGCTCGTGTAGGCGCTGGACGTACCCCCGGGGCTGGTCTGGTCGGCCGCGCTAGGGCCGGGTGGCGCTGCTGCCGCCGCTGCCGCTGGGGCTGGTCCCGCCGCCGCTGCCGGGGCGGGCGGCTGCGGCTGGCGTCCCGGCTCGGGCGCCGAGAACTTGGCCATCTTGCGGCTACCGTTGCCGCCAGCAGCGCCGTCCTTGGGGCCGCCGTCCCAGAGGCGCTTGACCACGAAGGTGCACTGCACCCCGTCGGGCTCGCCCTGCTCCGTCTTCACCCGCGAGACCAGGGGCAGGGCGGCAGCGCCCGAGGGCCACCCCGAGGTCTGGGCCACGGGGCTCTGGGGCTCGGAGGAGGGTGCCTCCTCGCTGTGTAGCCCCTGCGAGTCGCAGCTGGGCGAGCTGACCTTGAGGAAGAACTCAGTCCCCTTCTCCATGATCTCCTGGATCTGCAGGAATCCAGCAGTGTACATCAGCAGGAACTGGTCGCCCACGTTCATGCTGAGCCGCCCCGTGTAGCAGAAGCTGAGGATCTGCTGGAAGGACTGGGGCTGGACGGCGGCCGGCAGCTCCACCACCGCGCTCTTGCTGCTGTTGAAAAGGTCCCGGAAGTAGGAGCTGCTGGCGGCCAGCACGGCCCGGTGCGCCTTGAACGCGTGGCCCTTCACCACCACCGAGACGTCGCAGTACAGCCCCTGCAGCCGCTGCTCATTCAGGCACTCCAGGATGCTGTTCCCGAAGTTGGGGATCTCCATCTGCAGCGTCTGAGCCATTGCGGCAGCCGACGGGGGCCTGCAGGGACGGGGACACGGGGGATGGAGGCCCAGGGAGCAGGATGGACACGCGGGGAGAGGGACACAGGAAGCAGGGAAGGCATAGGGGACATGTAGGGATGTGGGGGACACAGGGACCATGGATGAGGATACATAAGGAGCGAGACAGATATGGGGTACACATGGGAACAGCAGCACAGGGCATGGGGTTGACATAGGGGACACGTGGGGACAGGGACAAAGGGAGTGGGGCAGACATGGGAGACAAGGAGGGACACGGGGAACATGGACACAGGTACAGAAGGAATGGGGGCAGACGTGGGGGACATGGACACAGGTAGAGAGGGAAGGGGGGCAGACATGGGGGACATGAAGGAACAGGGACCCAGGGAGCAGTGTAGGAGCGCAAGGGACATGTGGATCGGGGCAGGGACATGGGGGGACACAGTGGTGATGGGGAGCAGAGCAGGGAGATGGGGACAGACAGACAGCGAGAGATGTGAGGAGGGTGGGGACAGAAAAGGGGGGCGGGACATGGGGGGACGGGGACAGACACAGAGGAGGGATGAGGAACAGATCAGGCACAGGAGTTCGACACGGCCCCACAGGGGTCCAGCATCCCCCCCAGCAGAGCTCACCCGGGCACCCACCCGGTGTGGGGGGGAACCCCAGATCCTCCTCCCCATCAGCCCCCCAGTCTGGGGCTGCCCCAGAGCCCCAAGAACAACCCCCCCACCCTGGCTCAGGGGGAGTTGAAAAATCCCTCCAAATGGGATATTAAGGGGTGGGGATGCTCCAAGAGTTGGGGGTGTCCTGGGGGGTCCTGAGACCCCCTGAGACTGGGGAAGGGGGACCCCAGCTGGGAGACGGGGATGGTGAGGCCGGATGGACACACGAACACAGGGTGGGTGAAAGAACAGCGAAGTGGTGGTTTCCCCTTTTGGGGTGGTGTGGGGGGGGTCCCCTGCCTGAGGGGGGGATGTCCCTGCCTGGGGGGATTCCTGCCTTGGCCTTGGGGACTCTCAGGTGTCTCCAAGCCTGGGGACATGGGGGTCCTCAGGCCAAGGGGTTCCAGGCCTAGCAAGGTTCCAGCCTGGGGTGGGGGCAGACTTGGTAAATCTAGGGCACCCCCCACCCCCGGGGGTGGTGAGGGGTCGGGGGGATCCCCCAGCCTGGGGAGGACAAGGGGTTCCCCAGTATTTGGGGGTGGCCGGGGGAGGGCAAACCGCAGTTTAAGCGGGGGTTTGACAGGATCCTATTCCTGGAGTGTGGGGGGGGTCCCCAATACTCGGGGGGTGTGGGGGCAGAGAGAGATCCCCATTCCAGGGAGAACGAGTTTTCCCCATCTCGTGGGGCAGGAACAGGGGGGACCCCCCACTCCTAGAACTGGGGACAGAGAGGACCCCCAGTCCTTGGGGGGGGGGGGGGGCACGACACATGAGCCCTCGCAGGTAGCAATGGGGGGATCCCGCAGCCTGAAGGAGACAACGGGGAGGACCCAAATTTCGGGCGGCGGCGGGGTGGGATCGATAAATACCCCAGTCCCGAGGGGGGGAGCGGGAGGACCCCAAAACACGGGGGGACGGGGAACGGAACGGGGAACCCCCAGTACTGCGGCGGAGGGGAGCCACGACCGCATTCCCTCGGCAACGGTGGGGGGGCGTAGAGGGATCCCCCAACCCGGGGGACGGGAAGGTGCCGCAGGCCCGGAGAAACCGGGGGGGGGGGGGGAGAAGCGGGGGGGGTGGCGAGGCCTGGGGGGGGGGGGGGGAGAGGGAGGGCAGGCCCGAGGGGGCGGGAGGCGGAGCGGTGGCGGGGCCCGGGAGGGGGGGGGGGGGGGGGTGTCCCCGCCTTACCGGAGGCCGGGGGGGGGCTGTGCTGCGGCTCCGGCCGCTCCCGGTGCCGCTGCCGGTGCCCGTCCCCGTCCCCGCCGCGCTCAGCGGCCATTCATTGTGCGGCAGGCGCGATCAGCCGAACGCCGCACCGCCCGGCGCGCCTCCCGCGCAAGCGCACCCGCCGCAGGCACGGCAAGCCGAGCGCCGAGCGGCGGCCCCCTCCACTCCCTCCCAGCGCGCTGCCCCCCCCCCCCCCTTGGGGACACGGCGGGGAGGGATGGACACGGGGACACGCAGAGACACGGGTATCCCTGCCCCCCCCCTCGGGATCAGCTGAGCCCCTCGCCCGGTGGATCCCCTCGGGATCTGCCCGGAGTCCCTCTCTCCTGGGATCCGCGATCCCCCCCCCCCCCCCGCCCCCGTCGCGGGATCAGGTTTCCCGGCCGCGTTTCGAGGCGGGCGGAGCCTTTATGGCCCTCGCGGGGCGCCGTCCGCAGCGGATCATGTGACCGCGTCCCTCCCGCCGCAACATGGCGGCGCCCATGTGAGGGGCGGCGCGGAGGATGCGCGGGGCGGCGCGGGCGGGTGAGCGGGAGGGGGGGGGGATGTCACCGGCGGGGCGGGGGTGTCATCCGGGGGCGGGGCCTGAAGGGGCGTGACACGGAGGAGGCGGGGTCTGGCGGGGCGCGTGCAGGGCTTAGGGGCGCCCGGCCTTCTCCCGTGCCACGTGTTGGGGGGGGGGGGCTGTATCCCCCCTCGGCCCCGTCTTGGGGGGGGTCTGACCCCGCCCCGGCCCCTCCGGGGGCTCCGTGTTCCCCTCCCCCGCCTCGGCCCCGCTGCCCCCACCTTCCCCCGGCGGGGGGGCTCCTCCCCTCCCGCATTTCCCCGCCTGTTGCTCCCGCTTGCGGGGGCTTCCCCCCGCCCCCATTTCCCGCCCCATCTCCCCCAGAGCCGCTCCGGTGCGGCGTTAACCCCCCCCTCCGCCCCCAACACAGCGGCCGCCTTCAGCACCCTTCGCAGAGTCACCTCGGGCCCTCCCCGCCATCCCCCTGCCATGGACGGGGACTCCCCCAACGGCTCCGTGCCCCCCCCGGGCGCGGGCGACCCCCCCGGGGCCGGCGAGACGCTGATCTCCGAGGGTCGAGCCACCATCCTCTTCCCCAGCGCCAACGAGGTCTTCTACAACCCCGTGCAGGGCTTCAACCGCGACCTGACGTGAGCGGGGGGGGAGGGGGGGAGCCGGGAGCATCGGGGGGGGAGGCTCGGGGTTTTCCTAGCGGGGTCATGGGGGGCTCTCGGGGTATTCCAGGTTGGGCAGGGAGGAGGCATGGGGTTGTCCCGGGGGTCTCAGGGGGCTCCAGGGAGGATTGTGGGGGGCTCTGGCATATCCTGGGGCCTCTGGGCTGCCCCAGGGGGACCATGGGGGGCTTGGGATTACACCCACCCCCCCCAGCAGGGTGCCTGATGCCGCGTCCCCCTTGCAGCTGTGCTGTCATGACGGAGTTTGCTCGGCTCCAGCTGCAGCCGAAGGGGATCCGGGGTAGGTACCATCCCAGGGTCCCTGTCCCCGGGCTTCCCGTCCCCTGGACTCTGCTCTGCCACAGGCCCCCCCACTCTTTTCCAGTCGTCCTCCCTGGGGAGGAGAAGGCGGACACAGGCGGCCCTCAACCGCCGGAGAACGACAATGGGGATGGTGACACCACGACGGCACCTGACGGCCCCGAGGCCCCGCGGACAGCGAAGCCAGGAGAAGTGTGCGAGGTGCTGGGGCGGGGGGGGCGGGGGCTGCAGGGAGCGGGGGCTGCCATGCCCCCTCTGTCCCCGGTCGGGGTCTCTGCCCCGCCGGCCCCCCCGAGCCCCTGTTGTCAGCACCCTCTCCCCCCAGGGAGGGCTGCGGGTCCTGGAGGCGCTGGCGGCCTCAGGGCTTCGCTCCATCCGCTTCGCCAAGGAGGTGCCGGGACTGCGGGCTGTGGTGGCCAACGACTTCTCGGCCCGGGCGGTGGAGCTGATGAACCGCAACGTGGCCTTCAACAGGGTGGGGCACCTGGTGGCCCCCCGCATGGCTGATGCCAGGTACCCCCTCCTTTTCACTGCACCCCAGCAGCCCACCCTGAAGTGGGATGCTGCGGTTCACCCCCCACCAACCTCCAGACACCCTGCGTGCAGCTCTGACTGCCTCAGTGGTCTTGCTGGGGTTTTCCTCCTGTATTGGGGGGGGGCCAACACTGGTCCCAGCGTCCCCACAGGGTGTGGTTAGACAGGACATCCTGTCCCCCTGCCCCAGGGGACACAGCCTCAAGGTGGGGGCTGGTTTGTGGGGACACCACCAGTCCCTCCCAGCACATGCTGGGCAGAGGCATTAGTTTCTGTGGGGGTTCCTGAGGGTCAGGGGGGGTCTGGGAACCTGAGGAAGCTGACTGGGGTCCTAATTGCTCTGAGACTCCCCTTCTCCCCCCCCAGGATGCTGATGTACCAGTGCAAGGCAGACAGGGAGCCCTTTGACGTGATCGACCTGGACCCCTATGGCAGCCCCGCGCCCTTCCTGGATGCCGCCGTGCAAGCTGTGAGTGAAGGAGGTGAGCAGGAGCAGCAGCCAGGGAGGGGGCGGGGGGGGGGGCATCCCTGACTGCTGGGTCCTCCTGGCAGCGCCCCTGACACCCTCCCACCCCGGTCAGGGCTGCTCTGCGTCACCTGCACAGACATGGGTGTGATGGCAGGGAACAGCGCCGAGACATGTTACAGCAAATACGGGGCCGTGTCCCTCAAGGGCAAGTTCTGCCACGAGATGGTGAGTGCTCAGGGGGTCCCCGAGACCACCATGGTCCTGCCAGCAGCTGGGGGGGCAGCAGGTCAGTGCCATCCCATGTTCCCCCTACCCGCCCCCCCAGGCCCTCCGCATCATCCTGCACAGCCTGGACAGCCGCGCCAACTGCTACCAGCGCTTCATTGTGCCATTGCTCTCCATCAGTGCCGACTTCTACATCCGTGTCTTTGTGCGGGTCTTCACGGGGCAGGCGAAGGTGAAGGCCTCGGCCAGGTGAGGAGGGGACACACGGGGAGCCATGGCGGGGGCTGTCTGCACCCTCCTGCTGCCCCTGACCCCCACCTTGTCCCGGCAGCAAGCAGGCCCTGGTCTATCACTGCGTGGGCTGTGGCACTCACCACCTCCAGCGCCTGGGCAAAGTCACAAGCCACGGCACCAGGTACGGCGGGGCTGGGGGGGCTCTGTGGTGGTGGTGGTGGTGGGGGCCTGTGACAGTGGGGGGCTGCTCACCCCTTGGCTTTCCTCTTCCAGCTTCAAGTACGGGGCAGCCACGGGGCCACCCGTGGGTCCCACCTGTGAGTTCTGCCAGCAGCGGCACCAGGTGGGTACACGTCCCCCTGTCCCCCATCCCCTCTGTGCCCCTGCCAAGCACTGACACCCCCCCTTGTGTCCGTTCCCCCCCCCTTGTGTCCCCCCCCCAGCTAGGCGGCCCCATGTGGGCTGAGCCCCTGCACGACCCGGCCTTCGTGGAGCGGGTGCTGGCAGCACTGCAGAGCAGCCCCGGGCGCTTCCAGACGGAGGAGCGGATGCAGGGGATGCTCAGCGTCGTCACTGAGGTATGGGGACAGGGAGGGGACGAGCCTGGAGAGAGCTCTGGCATCCTGAGCTCAAGGCCAGATCGAGCCCCCCCGAATTTTGGGGCTTGCGCTGACTCCAACTCTGCTGCTCCCCATATGCCGAGGGCAGGAGCTGGGTGATGTCCCCCTCTACTACACCCTTGACAGCCTCAGCAGCACCATCCACTGCAACACCCCCTCCCTGCTACAGTTCAGGTAGGGGCACCCCAAACCCCCCACAGCACCAGGGGCACCCTAAGTCCCCTGCCCCTCCTACCTGGGTACCCCAAACATCCCCTCCTCTGCCTCAAACCCTGTGAATCCTGTCCCCCCCCTCTGTCCCTACACACCCCATCCCTGAGCGGCTGCATCCCAGGTCCGCCCTCCTGCACGCCGGCTACCGCGTTTCGCTCTCCCACGCCTGCAAGAATGCCGTGAAGACGGACGCACCGCCCGCCGTGCTCTGGGACATCATGCGCTGCTGGGTGAGGAGGGGGCTCAGGGACCCTCCCCCCTGGTCCCCCACCCCAGGGGCTGAGCTGAACACCCCCACCTTGTCTCCCCCAGGCCAAAATCCACCCGGTGAAGCGTGAGCGGCTTGCTGAGACCAGCCCAGCTTCCCGCATCCTCTCTGTGGAGCCCACGTACGACCCCACAGCAGCCCCCTGCAACTACCCTGGGGTTGGGGGCCCCTGCTGACCCCTCACAGGGCCCTGACCCCCCCCTTTTCCCCTAGGCTCCAGGCTTCTTTCACCCTCCGTGACGATGCCAACCCCAGCTCCAGAAAGCGGGGCTTGAAGCGGTTCCCGGAAAACCCTGAAGCCTTTTGGGGTCCCAAAGCCAGAGCCAAGGCTGGGTAAGGGGCAGGGGGGCTTCTTGGGTGTCTGATTTTGGCATTGGGCTTCCAGCAGCCACTCTTGCCCCTTCTCAAACAAGCAAGACCAAAATGTTTCCCCGCATCTTTTACCAGGAGGGAGAATAAGGATCCCCTAAAAAAGGGGAGGAGGGAAGGGTCCCTCATTCTGTCCTTTTGGGGGGGGGACATCTCTCCACCCCTTATGCCCCAACCCTCAGCTCATGGCCTCCCTCTCCCAGGGGCGGCATCTCTCCCTCCCTCCAGGAGAAGCGGAAACGACACCAGAACAAACGGACAGAGCGGACAGACGATGGCACGAGCCTGAAAAACTTCCCCTGCAAACGCTTCAAGGAGGTGGGTGGGGGTCTGGGAACAAGGTGGGGGGTCCGGCCCTGGGGCAGGGCACAGCCCCCTCACCCATCTCCTCTCCCACAGGGAAACTGCTCCTTGGGCACCCAGTGCTGCTACTCACATGAGGGGGGGGCCCCGGCCACCCTTCAGCCCTGATGCCACCTCTCCCCGATTAAACCGTGCCTGGGAAAAGTCTCGTGGTTTTTAATACACTTGGGGGTGGCAGGGGGTGGGCAGAGCCCCCCCAGCCAAGCTGGGGCTGCTCACAGTCCCGCTGGGCCACCTCCAGGCACCTTGTACTGCACCGTGGCCAGGAAGGTTCTGATCTCCATGGGCTGCAGCGTGACCTGGCTTGGGTCCAGCTTGGGGACTGGCTGGGGCTGGGCTGGACCTGGGAGAAGAGGAGAGGGGTGAGGGGAGGCTGGCAGCTCCCCCAGGGCCCCCAGGAACCCCTCTCCAGTACCTGTGGTCGGGGTCCACACCAGGCGGGAGACGGCATTGAGTGGCAGGTCGGCTCCCAGGCTCATCTCCTGCACCGAGGTGATGGTGAAAGCCGAGAAAAGGTTCTGGGAGAGGGGGAAAACCCCATCAGTGACCACCCCACACCCGTCCCCACAGCAGGGATCGCCTCTGGGACCAGTGAGCAGCCCCTGGAATGGGGAGCCCCTCGAGCCTGGGGCAGGCTGAGCCGTGGGGGGAGCCTGGCCACAGGGTCGGCCCTTGGCCAGGCTTGGCACCGGGCTTAGCTCCCCCGCCCCTGGCAGGCAGCAGCTTACCAGGAGGTCGACAGTGGTGGGCTGGGAGCTGTTGGCACTCTCACCCCTCTCGAACTGGTGCTCCAGGCGCAGCAGGAGGGTGCTGGCATCCCAGGGTGCCAGCGTCAGGAGGTGGACGTTGGGGGGCAGCTCCCGCCGCAGCGCCGAGAACTGTGGGGAGAGGGTGAAGGGGGACACCGTGACAGCTCCCCCCCCTCCCTGGGCAGCCCCCTCCCCACCTCACCTGCTGCAGGCTGGGATGGCCACGGCGGTAGGAGGGGCCCCCGCTGGGCGCCAGCACCGTGTAGGGTGCCATGAAGAGCTCCTGGGCCAGGAGCCGGTGCTGGTCAGCCGCTGACTCCACTGTGTCAAGGAGGACGAGGTGGCGGCCGCGAACCACCAGCCCCTGCTTGCTGGCTCCCAGCTCGACCAGCGGCTCCCCCACGCCCCGGTTGTCGTCGTACAGGAGCCGTCGATGGACCTGGAGGGGATGGTAGTTATGTCCCGGCACATCCCCCCACCCCGGGGACCGCCCACGCTGCATCCCCTCACCATAAGCTCCAGGGAGCCATCGAAGATGCTGCTGCCACCCTGTGAGCGGTCTGTCAGCACCGTCAGCTGGAACTTCTTGTCCTGTGGGCAGGGAGGGAAAGGCCGCACATGTTATGAGCTCTGCCCCGGGCTCAGCCCTGTTTACCTGCTACTGCCCCAAAACTGGTACCTTGATGAAGATGCGGCTGTTAACAGGGTAGTAATTCCCCGCCACGGGCTCCGTCTGGCTCAGGTTCCATGTGGGACGGTAGTCACGCCTGTGCATGAGGTAAAGCCCGGTTACAGGGAGGGGGACGGAGGTCTCTGGGGGCCACAGCAAGCACGTGGGCCAGCCCTGACCTGCGCTCCAGGATCTGCCGCCCATTGGAGTCGGTGTAGAAGCGGGCATCTGTCTGCAGCGTCGTCTCAAAGCGGCTGATGATCTCCTTGCCCCAGCCGTCCCTGGGAGAGGCAGGGGGGGACCAGTGGGCTTTGAGGGGGCCCAGTGGGCTTTGAGGGGGCCCCACCTCAGAAGCACACACACACACACCCCCCCCCCCCCAAGTCCCTAACTCACGCCACGGGGATGGGCCCCACGGTCCATTCCAGCTCCACGTAAGGCTGCCCCGCGTGGAGCCGCACCACCTGGGAGCACCATGAGGAGAAGTTCTGGTGGACCTCCTGCACCAGCCTGTTCTACAAGGGACGTGGCAAGGCTCAGCACCCTGGGGACACCCTCGGTCCCAAGGACACCCCTGGGGACATGGTCCCCACCACAGACCTTCACAAGGTACGTGGAGACCTGCTTGGAGCCAGAGACGGGGATGGGCTTGGAGCTGTTGGGGCGGAAGATGTAGGCGCCTGAGGCCTGGGGGGTCTCATTGTTGCCGATGCTGGCGTTGTACCTGGGACAAGAGGAGGAGGAGGAGGAGGAGGAAGACAAGAGGTGTAAGAAGGCCCCGCACAAGGGACCCAGGTGTCTGGGCTCCACAAGTGCTCACCAGTAGAAGCTCTGGAAGACAGGCAGTGAGATGCTCTTGTCCAGGTTCTGGATCTCCTTCAGGTGCCCGGTGAGGGGGTCGAAGAGCACCCGGACGTGCTGCGGGGCCGGACAGCGGCAGGTCGAGCATCTGTCCTGTCCCTGCTCAGCCCCCTCCTGCACAGCCAGCTCCTCCCGTCGCCCCAGGACTGGTTTAACTGGGCCAACAGAGGTGCAACTCTACCGGGGACTTAACACCATGGGCTTTCCCCTGCCCGGGGACCTGCTCCAGCCCCAGGGACCCTGTGGGGAAAGACCCCAAACTGCGTCCACCCAGTGCCCAGCACACGTTGGGGGAATGCATCCCTCGCAGTGGGACCATACCTCATTCTGGATCTCCTGAGGCTGTGTCAACGCTGGGGTCTGGGCAGGGGGCACACGGGGGTCCCCGCGGCTCATCCGGGAGACCGTGAAGGTGCTGAAGCCCAGGGGGGGTGCAGAGGCCTGGAAGAGGAGCTCCCGCGTGGCATTACTCCCATCCCCCCGCAGCCGGTGGGTGAAGTTGGAGATGGGGACGACCTGCAGACAAGCATGGAGAGTCAGGGGGGGCTGTCAGCAGGCGGGGGGGACGCGGCGGCTGGCCCGGGCTCACCTCACTGGGCACAGGCTGACCCTGGGGGTCCGTCACCGCGTAGGATGCCCCGTTGACTGGCAGCCGGATGGGCCAGGACACGTGGCGGCCCAGGGGATTGTAGAGGATGACGGTGAACTGGGGGACAGAGGGATGCGGTGCGTTAGCCCCGCCGGGACCCCACAGCCCCCCCAGACCCCCGTTGAGGTGCTTACGCGGCTGGCCACCTCCGTCAGGGGACAGATGCTGATGTTGAGGGCATTGCAGAAGACGAAGTTCTCCTTGCTGCCGCTGAGGCTGGCCAGGGCATTGGCGACCAGGAGCTGCCGGGAGCAGGGGACGGTCACGTGGCACAGGTGGTAATGAGGGGAGGTAACGAGGGGTGCTCGCTGGCTTATCCCCCCCGCCCTGGCTCTGGCTGCCCAAGACCCCAGCTTGTCCCCAAAACACTGGCCAGGGTCAGGGGCTCATCCCTAAGATGGCCACCAGCTCCTGTTCTCCACAGAAACCAGTTCACCCCCTGAGATACCAGTTTGCCCCATGGACATGATGCTGGTCCACACCCAACTGCTAGCCCTGGCCCTGCACCCCCCAAATCCCATCTGTCCCCCCAAAACAGGTGGCAGGACCCTACCTGGCAGCTCTCCCACCCTGCTGCCAGCTGCCTGGCGTAGTCGTCAGCCACATGCTGCTTCTCGGTGCCAGTCACAGCGTCGTGGTGCTGGGCCACGGCCACAGCTTCACCTGCCAGGCGGGGCAAGGGGGCATCAGGCAGATCCAGAGGGGTCCCCGGGGGCTGCATGCCAGCACTTACGGAGCACAGAGCTGTCCCCAGGCCCGTAGGGACCCTCCCGTGCCGCCATCCCTGCCAAGGCCTCCAGCTGACTGCAGATCTGCCGGGAGGGAAGGGAGGGTCAGGGAGAGGGACAGGGGTCCCAAGCATCCAGGATGGGGACCCCGGTACGCGGGCCGCCGTCCCACCTGGAGGAAGTTGTTGCTGAGGCGCTCGTAGCGCTTGAAGGCGGGTCGGCTGGTGAAATAGCCCGTCCAGAACTGGTGGGGGCCATCTGCATAGGGGAAGAAGTCGTCCATTTTCAGGGACCTGTGGGAAAGCCAGGCTGCATCCGTCCGTCTGTCTGTCCCACCTGATCCCCTGGGTTCCCCCTCACTCCCCTGGCCTCACCAGGAGAGGTTGGCCCGGTACAGCTCCCAGAGATAGCAGGACGGGGTGGAATAAAGGACGTGGACACGGCTGCCGTTGGCTTGCTGGAAAAGCAGGGGAGGGTGTGAGACGGGCTGGGGCGGGGGCACAGCAGACAGCAGGGATACATGGGGGGAGACACAGGGGAGACCCCACTCACCCGGGCATTGACGTGAGCGATGAGCTTGTCCATGTTCTTGAACCACAGGTTGGCGTTCTCATAGTGGAAGTCGGAGCCCATCGTCATGATGATATGGTTGGTGCGGTAGTGCTCGGCCTGGGGTGGGGACAGGACAGGTCAGCACCCCTTGTCCCAGAGGGAAACTCCGGTGTCCAGGACCCCCCGACCCACCCCAGGGAGCACCCCACCACCCAGCGGCACCCACCTGGCTGGCGGCAATCTGCAGGAAGGTGGAGACGATGTTGTCCACGTTGTTCTCCTCACTGTCCTCATCCACCACGGGCGGGTCGGAGCAGAGCTGGTCCCAGCAGAACCCCGATGGCGGGTTGTAGACATTGGGGAGGATGCCTGGGGACAGTCATCCCCCTGGTCAGCCCAGGGATGGGGCAGCTGGGCTGGGGACAGGGTTGAGATCAGCTGGATGGAGAATGGGCTCAGCCCTAGGGACAAGGAAAAATCCCAGAGGGAACCCAGAAGACAGCGACAGCCCCAGAATGGGATAACAGACCTGGGAAGGGACAGGTCACTCTCAGGTGGGGAGGGGAAGGGGACAGGGGAAGGCTCAAGGGATGGGCAACACCCAGTGGGGCACCCCGGGACAGGACCAGCCCCCAGGAAGAGCTTGGGGGGAGACCCAAGGGACCCCCAGCCCCGGGAGGGGCCCTGCGCTCCATCCCACCAGTGAAGAGGTCGGCGGCAGGGGGCGGCAGGCTCGTGCTCGCCCTCCAGAGCAACTCCATCTCCCGCAGCTGCTCCCGTGTCGCCTTGTCCTGGTAGTCCACGCGCCCCACGAAGAGTCCGTCATAGCCCATCTGCAGGGAGGAAGGGGTCAGCCTGCGTGCCGGAGTCCCCTGCGGGGCCGGGGGGGGGGGGGGTGGGCCCAGAGTGGGGGGTCTCCCACCTGGGCGAAGATGGCAGCCAGCTGGCGGGAGTGCCCGAAGGGGTCAATCTGCCAGGCCACGCGAGGGGTGCCGCAGGCCCCGAACTCCCGGCGCAGGAAGCGACGGCCCAGTGCCAGCTGCTCGATGGCGGGGCTGTAGTGGGCGGCCGCCTCGTCGCTCATGCACCAGCCCCCCCCCACGAATTCCAGGCGGCCTGCAGGGAAAGGGGGGGGAGCTCAGGGACAAGCAGCACCTCACACCGGCACCACCCCAAGTCCCTTGGGGGGACCCCAGACTCCTCAGCCTCCCCCCAGCCTCTGTGCCCCCTCAGAGGCACATGCCCACGCCCATCTCACCGCAGGGACACCCCAATCCCCCCCATGTCCCCATGCAACCCCTGTAACCCCCCGGAGACACCTCAGTCCCCCTCTGTGTTCCTGTGAACCCCCTGTACTCGTGTCTCTCCAGGGACACACCAGTACCCCCCCTAAATCCCTGTTGGGACACCCCAGTACCACCCCACAAGTCTCTGTCCCTCCAGGGCACCCCAGTCCCCCCCCATGCCCATATCCTCCAAGGAACACTCTAGTCATTGTCTCTCCATGTCCCTGTCCACCAAGAGACACCCCGGTTCCACCCCATGTCCTTGCATGCCCCCAAGGACACCCCACTCCCCCCCTGCTCATGTCCCTCAGTGCTCCCCATGACCCTCAGGGACATCCCAGCCCCCCCCCCCATCCCTGTGTGTCCCCATGCCCATGTCCCTCTCCAGGGACACCCCCCACATCACTCTCAGTGGCAGATTCCCCCCCGGGGGACATCCCCGCCGTGCCCCCCGCACCCTGCTCGACGAGCTGGCGGACGGTGCGACGTGTGGCCTCGTCCTGTTGCCGCCACCAGCGGGCCAGGAAGGCCACCTCAGCGTAGATGAAGCGGCGGGAGGGGTCAGCTGCCAGCTGGGCCACCACCGAGTCCAGGATGTATTGCACCCCCGCATGCTGCACCTCATTACGCACTGATGGCGTCAACCGTGACAGGCAGGGAGGGGGCACAGGGTCACGGCATGATACGGTATACGGGGTCATGGCAACACCATGGGGACACAGGTGGCATCCGGGGGTCATGGAATAGGGGGGATAGGGTCACAGCAACCTCCAGAGGATATAGGAGGAGAGCAGGGGGTCGTGGGGGGGCACAGAAACATCCAAGGGACATAAAGGGTGGAACACAGAAAGGCCCAGGGGTCCCAGCACTGTTCCAACAGGCAAAAACAAGATGCAAACCGGGGTCACAACACCACACTGGGGACAATGGGCAGAAAGCACGGTCCTGTCCCTGTCCCGAGGGCAGGATTTGTCTCTCTGCCCCCAACCCCCGCCCCGCTGTGAGTCTGCAGGCTCCATCTCAGTGTCCCTTTGACCCCACACTGGCCTTGCCAAGCGTCACCTCCACCCCCACGGTGGCCTTGAAGCTGTCACCTCTGTCCCCGCAGGTGCTGCGGTGGCCTTGGGGACGTCACTGCCCCTCCCCAGGGACCATCCCCCCCCACCCCACAGTGGCAGGGACACCCACCTCCATAGAAGTACTGCTCCACTGTCTTGAGCCAGCCCACGTCATCATGCGTGTGGGGCACCAGGTGCACATTGAGGAGGTCAGGGCGCGTGGGCGGACACGACTGCGGGCGCAAGCGGAGTCTCTGAGGGCTCGTACGGGGCTGTGCCCACGCCCCACATCTCCCCCTTCCCCCCCCACCAGCCGTTTCCAGAGGAAGCCCTTGGGTTGCAGGGGAGGATGGAAATTGCCATTAAAAACCAGTGGCCAGGATGCCTGGGTCCCCTGCCTGGGGGGGAAGGGCAGGGCAGGATGCCTACGTGTCATCGTTCCCCCCAGTGACAGCCCAGCTGGGGCATATGACTGTCACTGTCCAGCCATGCCCCAGCCCCCTCCAGGCACCCCAGTACCCTAAACCCTCCTCTTCCTCCCCTAGCACCCCCATCCCAGCCTCTCCACAATGTTCCCAGTCCCAGCTCATGACAGACCCCAGTCCCTTCCCATTCCTCAGGCCCAGATTGTCCCAGTTTCCCTCTCCCAGTCCCCCACTGCTCCCCCCATCTGACCTCTCCCAGTTCGCACAGTCCCAGCCCAGCTGCCCCATCCACGTTTCCCCACCTCCCTTCAGTCTCTCCCAGTATCCCAGCTCCCTCAGCCCAGTTTCTCCCTGCCCCAGTTCCTCCCAATTGCCCCCCAGTCCCTCCTGGGTTCCCAGCTTCCCCACCACGATCTCTCCCAGCTGCCCAGTTCCCCCCACTCTCTCCCAGTCCCCGTTTCCTCAGTGCTCCCAGTCTCTCCCGGCTCCCCCAGGCCATTCCAGTGTCCCCAGTGCCTCCCAGCTCCCCTAGTCCCTCCCAGTTCCCCCAGTTCCCGTTTCCCCAGGACGCTCCGGTGCCCCCCCCAGCCTCTCCCGGAGCCCCTCCAGTCTCGCCCAGTCCCTCTCCAGTGGCTCCCCGGCCCAATCCCCCCGGGCCCACCTGGTACCCGCAGCCCGCGACGGCCGCCCCGAGGAGCGGCAGCAGCAGCACCACCGCCCCGGGCACTGCCATGTCGCTCGCGGGCACGGTCATGTGACCGCCCGTCCACATGACCTGGGGGGGGGGTCCCCACTCCACCCCCTCTGGGCAAGCGAGAGCCAATGGACGGCGAGGGAAGCCGCTCAGGCCACACCCCGCGCTCTGATTAGCCGCTGCGCGCGGAGGCGGGTCGTAACGGAACACCACGAAGACACCGCCCCCCCCCCCCCACACACACACACACAGGCGGGGCGGTGACATAACGGACTGGCGCCAATGAGGAGGAGGAGCGCCCGTGATTGACACCGCGAGCCGCTCCTCCCGGGGCGGGCGTCGGCAACGGCCCATCCGGGGGCGGGAGAACGGCCAGTAGCCAATGACGTGTGGCGGCTCCCGAAACCCCGCCCCCACCGAGGCGTAGTCGGCGCAGAGCGAGAGACGGGCAGCTCACTCCTCCAATGGCGCGTCGAGGAGCCGGGTCCCTCACAGAGGCGATGGCGCCGGGGTGCTGAGGGGAGCCCCGGGGGCAGCCGGAGCTGAGGGCTCCCCTCAGCCCCACCCGGGGCTCCCCTTGGATCCCCCCCAGGCTCCCCTCAGCCCCCTGGGGCTCCCCCAGCCCTCACATCCCGTCGCTCCCTCTGACTCCTACCATCTTCACCCACCGTTCCCCCAAGCAGGCCCCCCAGATCCCCCAAGCAGGGTCCCACACCCCTGGGGCTCCCCCAACCCCGGTGGGGGTCCATCCACCCCATCTGCCTGCTGAGGCCGTGGCTCTGAGCAGGGTCCAGCCCACGCAGGTACGTACAAACCACAATGACCACGAGCTCTGCCCCAGCACCCCCTTTATCATCCCGGCCCCGGCTCAACCCGTTGCCTCCCCCACAGTGAGCGCCCTCCCCAGGGAACGACACCGGCCGTCACCAGGGAGGGGACATGGGCTGGGGGTTCTGTAGGTAGGACATCACCACGGCTGAGATGGAGAGCCTGGAGAGGGGAGAGACACCAGCCCGGGCTTCAGAGACCCCCGCAAAACCAGGATGGTCTCCCCGCTGTCCCCTCCGCAGGGGATGCGGCACCCCAGGGCCAGATCCAGGGCTGCTGGCACTCACATGAAACTGCTCATCATCTGCTTGGTGTCCTCAGAGCTGCGGGAGTTGGCGAAGCTGATGAAGGAGCAGTAGACGGCAATCCAGGCACACCACTTCAGCTGCAGGCAGAGGGGTACAGCGTGGGGACCCCTTGGGTACGGCGTGGGGACCCCCTGGGGATGGCCCCTGTCCCTTCCTTGTCCCTCGGCCACCTCAAAACCCTCTGGGGATGGCCCCTGTCCCCTTGAACCCCCCTGGGGACAGCCCTTGACCCCCCCCCCCGGGGACAGCCCCTCTCCCCCATTGACCGTCGACCACCCAAACACCCCCGGGGATGGTCCCTGTGCCCCCGAACCCCCCCGGGGATGGTCCTTGTGCCCCCACGGCCCTCAGCCACCCCAGAACCCCCCCAGGGACAGTCAGCCCCCAAAATATCATCCCACTGCCCACCCTGGGCCGGTCCGGTGCCTCCCGGGGCTAGTGCCCACCCTGGGCAGGTGTCCCCCCGCCCCGCCCGGTGCCCCCGGGACTACTGCCGGTGCCCCCACCTTAAGCATGAGCCCGCACATGCTGAAGACCATCCCCAGCAGGTTCATGTAGTCGGGCGTGGGGTCCTCCAGCGCCGGGTTGGTCTCGGTGGCCGGCGGCTTGTACCTGGGGGCGGCACCGTCAGACGGGCCAGGGCCCCTGTCCCCCCCCGGTGTCCCCCCCCCCCGTGCCCCGGTCCCACCTGGCCACCCGCGCCGGTCGCCGCGGGTCCGCCATGCCGCCCCGCCGCCCGCTTCCGCCGCCGCCGCCGGAAGAGGCGCCGGCCCCGGCCCCGGCCCCGGCCCGCCATGGCCTTCCCGCGGCCGCGGCCCGCCCGTCCCGAGCTGCCGCGGCGGCGGGTCCGGACGCTGGAGTGCGGGCAGGGCGCGGTGCGGGCCGTCCGCTTTAACGGTGGGACCGGCGGGGGCGAGCAAAGGGGGATCCGGGCCCTATGCCGGGGGGGGGGGGGGAGGAACGGGGCCCGCACCCCATCCCGGGGACTCGGGGACCCCAATTCCTTGATCCCATCCCAGGGGGAGGAAGGGGCAGGGGCACACTCCCAGTCCCCATCCCAGAGGGGAGGCAAGAGGTCCCGGGCTCCTGTCCCTGGGGGGGGGTGGCGACTGGGGACCGCAGCTCCTGTGGAGGGGGTGCCTGTTTGGGGTGCCGGCGGGATCATCTCAGTCCCCCCCTCCCCAGTGGACGGGAACTACTGCCTGACCTGCGGCAGCGACAAGTCCCTGAAGCTCTGGAACCCACACAAGGGCACAGCCCTGCGCACCTACCAGGGGCACGGGTACGAGGTGCTGGATGCTGCCGGGTAAGGGGCAGGGGGCTGTGGGGACCCCCACCCCTCGGGGACCCCCCCAGCCCCACTGACAGGGCACCCCGTCCCCCCTAGCTCCTTTGACAACAGCCAGCTCTGCTCCTGCGGGGCTGACAAGACCGTGGCGCTGTGGGATGTGGCCACCGGACAAGTGGTCCGCAAGTACCGGGGACACGCAGGGGTGAGGACATGGGGCAGCGGGGGCGAGGGGTCCGGGGGGACTTGGGGGGGTCGGGGCTCCCTGCAGGGTGCTGACTCCCTGCTTGTTTCGCAGAAGGTGAACTGCGTCCAGTTCAATGAGGAGGCCACCATCATTGTGTCTGGTAAGGAAGCGGTCTTGGGGGGGTCCTGCCAGGACCAGAGCCCCCCCTTGACACCCCCTTTTCCCCCCGGCCCCCCACCAGGCTCCATCGACTCCACTGTCCGGTGCTGGGACTGCCGCTCCCGCCGCCCTGACCCCGTCCAGGTCCTGGATGAGGCCAAGGACGGCATCTCCAGCGTGAAGGTCTCCGACCACGAGATCCTGTCGGGGTGAGGGATGGGGATGCACTCAGGGGATGGGGACACGCTCGGGGGGACAGGGCCAGTGGGGCCCCCTGGGATCGGGGTCAGCAGGACCCCCCCTGCACTAACACCCCATCTCTGCAGCTCCGTGGACGGCCGTGTCCGGCGCTATGACCTGCGTGCTGGCCAGCTCTACTCCGACTACATAGGGAGTGAGTGAGGGGGTGTGGGATACCAGCATGGGGGGCTCCCAAGGTGTGTGGGGGGTCTCCCCAGGACACCCACAAATTCCAATCTGCTTCCAGGCCCCATCACCAGCGTCTGCTTCAGCAAGGATGGGCAGTGCGCCCTGGCTGCCAGCCTCAACTCCACCCTGCGCCTGCTGGACAAGGAAACAGGGGAGCTGCTGGGCGAGTACGAGCCCCCTCCCCATGGCCCTGTGCCCCCCTGGGGGGCTGTGGGGGGGCCCCTACCTCACCCCGTCCCCCCCACAGGTACACGGGCCACCGCAGCACAACGTACCGGCTGGACTGCGTGCTGAGCGAGCAGGACACCCACGTGGGCAGCGCCTCTGAGGATGGCAATGTCTACTTCTGGGACCTGGTGGAGGTGAGTGGGCAAGGGGGGGCCAAGCCTGCGCTTGGGGGGTCCCAGGGGAGCCCCCTCACATTCTCACACCCCCCGCAGGGTTCACTGGTGCTCAGCCTGGCAGTGGGCCGCGGCGTGGTGCAGTCGCTCTCCTTCCACCCCACCCTGCCCTGCCTGCTCACTGCCACCGAGGGCCAGGTCCAGCTCTGGCGTGAGGAGAGCTTCCAGCCTGAGGGGGACGCCGCCACGTGACGCGGGTTTGGGGGGGACGCCACCACGTGACGTGGGTTAGGGGGGGCACCCGCAGTGCCCGTCTGCGTCCCCCGGTAACGAGGAATAAACCCACAGTGTGGAGAAACTGCAGTGCTTTATTGGGAGCGCGCAGAGCTGCGCGGACAACCGAGCAGCTTAAATAAATACAAGCGCTGGGGAGGGGGGAACAGGTGGACAGTGACGGGGGGGGCACGGACACGTGGACGGTGCTGTGGGGGTCCCAGCTCCCCCATTCCCCTGCTCGGGGGAGTCACCCCGCTCTCTCCTGCTCGGCACACACTGGCGTTTGAGACGTGGGGAGCGGAGCCTGGGGGCATTGAGATGGGAGCCCCTGCAGAGGTAGTGGGGGCTCAGCCCTCCCAAATTGGAGGGTTTGCCCCCCACCCGGAGATGGGGGGCTCAGCCCCCAAGGACACTCCGCCACTGGCTCAGTCTGCTGGCGTCTCCGATGGAAAGGCATCGGCTCTCTGGGCAAACGTCTCTGCCACCAGCAGCGGAAAGACCAGGGAGGCGTCGGCGTAGACCTGGGCAGAGAAGAGGGGATGAGGATGGGGAAGCCCCCTCCAGGCACCCCAAATTCTGCCTCCCACCCCAGGACCCCCCCCTCCATCCCACCTTGACAGGGGTGGCATCCATCCGGATCTTGCCCCAAGACACAGCCTCGTCCGGCCGCGCCCCCGAGTCGGAGCCGTCGAACTCCTGCGCCGTGTTGACGTAGACGGAGAAATCGGCTCCGTTCCTCTGCGGGGTGAGGAGCAGGGTGAGCTCCTGCGCCCCCTCCCCATCCTCGGGGGTGCCCCGCACCCCCTCCCCATCCCCCAGGACACGGGAGGGGCCCCCACCCCCCTCACCATGAGGTTGGCGTTGGCAATGTGGTGCTTCACCAGTCCCCCGCCCAGGATGATCATCCCCGTCTTCCTGGCGAAGATGGCCTGTGTGTTAATGAGGCGCAGGTCTGCGGGCAGAGGCGGCTGTCAGGGAACCCTGGCATTGGGGGGGGACACCCTGGCATCAGGGGGGCAGGACCCCAGCGTTGGTGGCAGGGTGGGGATGGGACCCTGGTATCTGGGGACACACTCACCCTCAACAATGTCGAGCACCAACCCCGGGCGCTTGTAGGAGTGGAAGAAGATCATGTCCCCCAGGGAGCCATCAGTGAGCGCCGGGCTCAGCACCGGGATGTTGTTCTGGAAAGGGGACACGGTGACAGACAGTGACACCCACGGTGACGCCCACAGTGACCACCCCCCCCCCATCCCCACCTACCTTCTGCGCCCAGTAGCAGACCGACTCGGGGTTGTTGATCTCCTTGCCCAACCGCGCGATCATCCTGGAGGGGGTCCACCTCACGCCCTGCCAGACCACCACGCTCAGGACCCCCAGCCAGGGAGGACCCAGCTGCCCCGGCCCCTCGTGCCCCCCCCGAGCCTGGGAGGACCCAGGCATCCGGGCCGGCCACCCCCCACCTGCGTTTCCTGCTCGTCCACCATCTGCTCCAGGATGGGCATCAGCCAGTCTTCAAACTTGCAGTAGTTGTCGTTGGGCACCAGCAGGTTCCCGATCCTGGGGAGGGGACAGTCTCAGCCTGGGAGGGGACCCCGGTGTCCGGGAGGGGACCCCTGCGCCCCGTACCTGTTGATGCCGCTCTGGCGCAGGTCCTGGCCCCGCAGGCTGAAGTCCCCGATGTAGGTGGGCGCCAGGCACTTGATGAGGTCCTCCTCCACCCCACCCGCCGTGGTCACCAGCACGTCCACCTGCCCCAGGTGGCGACGGCATCAGGACTTCAGGGACACCCCAGGGAGAAGGCGGGGGGGGGGGGGGCTCGAAGGACCCTAGAGCAAGCTGGGGGACACCTCGGGGCAGGGCTGAGCCCCCAGGAATGGTGGGGACCCCAAAGGCCGTGAGGGGACAAGGGTAGGACCCCAGGATCAGGCTGGGGACCCCCCTGGATCTGACAGGGACCCGAGGAACAGCTCGGGGACCTCGGGGACGCCCTCGGGAGCCACACATCCCCCTGGGAACCCTGCAGGGATCTCAGGGACAGGGCGGGGACCTTGGGGTCGGCCCGGGAGACACCCCAAGGACCTGAGGGTCCCCCCCTCGCCCCCCGCCAGGGACTTCGGCGACGGCCCCGGGGCAGGTGGAGCCCCGGACGGCCCCCACCACCGCGCCAGGCCCCACGCACCATGTTGTGCTGCACGAGGTAGCGGATAGTCTCCCGGACGCCGGAGCTGATGAGGTTGGAGGTGAAGCCCAGGAAGATGGTGCAGCCCGAGGGGGGCCGGGGCCCCCCCAGCCCGGCCCGGCCCCGCTCCTCCTCGCTCAGCGGCTCCAGCTTCGCCGCGATCTGCGGGCGCGGGGGGGGCGGTGGTCAGGACCGGCTCCGGCCGCGCCCCGGACCCCCTCCCGCCGCCCCGGGACCCCGCCGCCCCCCGGCCCCGGCGCGCCCACCATCCGGTGGATCTCGGCGACGGCCTGGGCGAAGCTGGTGGCCTGGAAGCCGGTGGTACGGAAGGAACGGAGCAGCGCGGCGTGGTCCGGGCCGCCGGCGAAGTCGTACCCGCGCACCGGGAGGCTCTCGCCCGGGAGGGGCCCACTCGGCTTCAGCACGGCCCGCAGGGCCGCGGCGGGGGCCTGCCCCGGCGTCGCCATGGGGCTCCGGCCGCCTTCACTCCGCCGCGCCGCCGCTGCGCGCCGCCATCTTGGCCCGCCCCCACCAGCGCCGCGCCGCACACTGCGGCTGCGCGCCGCCATCTCGCTGCCCCCCCCCCCCCGCCGTACAGCTGCGCGCCGCCATCTTGAAGAAGGGACGGTGGCCGCGGAGGGGCAATCGACTCCCAGAAGCGAAGGGGCTCGCCTGCGGGGATGGCGCTGGACCGCGGTTACCCCGAAACCTCCCCCAAACCGCCCATCTTCGCCCCAAAACCACGGATGCCCCCGCCGGGGGGGGGGGGGACGACACACGCAACCTCCACTCCAGTCAAATCCTTTTAATACCAATGAACAGGCAGCAACTTCCAGCCCCACCAAGGGCCCAAGGCTGGGCCCGTCTCCTCCATGTCGGGGGGGGTGCAGAGGGGACCCCGCGCCCGGCGGGAGACAGACCCCCCCCGGCGCCGGGGAGCCCCCCCAGCCCCGCTTCCCAGGCAGTGTGAGAGTGTGAGCATGGGGCCGTAGCGGCATGTCAGGTCCGGAGCCTCCACACCTCGACCGAGAGGCCTCCCGAGGCAGCTGCCACCACGTCGCCCTCCACGCTGATCTGGGGGGAGGTCGAGAGGAGCGTCCGGGGGGGGGAGGGGCACCTCCGGGACAGGGGCCTGCTGGGGGGGACGCCCCCTGACCGAGGGGGACACTTCCCCACCCCAGGGAGCCCCCAGTGCAAGGACCAGCACGGCAGACGCTGTGGCAGGACCGAGACTGGGGGGAGCCAGGGTGCTTGCACACGCATGTGCAAGGGAGCAAGCGCCTCCTTACCCCATTGAGCACGTCGTCATGCGTCCAGGAGCAAATGGTGCGGGGAGGGTCTGTAGGGACGTGTATCTGCAAGAGAGCAAAAGCTGTTTGCAGTCCTCTAGCCCCCCCCACAAGGGTCAGCAGCCCCCCCCCCCCCAGCGCAGCGCTGTGTGACGGGGACAGAGGGACCCTCACCCGCAGCGTCCTGTCGGTGGACGTGGTATAGAGGGACCCCAGCGAGTGCCAGAGCCCCGTGATCTGCAACCGGTGCCCCACGTCAAAGTACTGCAGGAGAGGGCACATAAAAACATACCGTGAGGCACTGGGGGGCACCTGAGCCCTCCCCTGCACCCCCCAACCCCCTTGGGGTCCCTACCCGGGCGGGCTGGAAACTGCCAGTGCTGTTCCTGAAGACGTACACTCGGCCGTGGTTGTCCCCTGCCCAGAGCTGCCTCCCCCGGTACGACATAGAGAGCAGGTAGTTTTCCAGCTAGGAGGAAGGAATAAGCGTTAATGGGGGCAGATCCTGCTGCACCCCAAATCTCAGGGCCCCAACTGCAGCAGTGACGGAGAAGGGAGTACCCAGCCCTGTCCCCCATCCCCCCCCTGGTTTTGGGGGGCAGCAGGACCCACCTGCAGCCGCTGAAGGACCCCATCGCCCCGTCGGTCAAAGACAACAAGGGTCCGGTCCTCGCTGCCCGACACGATGAGCCGGTCATCGGCCGCCAAGGACAGAACGGCACTAGCATGGGGTTTGTAGCTGCACACCAGAGCCTGGCCAGCTGCCAGCAGAGGGGGGTTGAGCCGGGGGCCCCCCCCAGCACCTCCCCCAATCCCAGGGACACCCCCCATCCCGGGCAGGACCAACCTCGTGGGTCGTAAACAGTCACCGTCTTGTCGTACGTCCCGGTGACAAGGACGTCGGGGCGGTAGGATAGGCACAGCACAGCTGCCTTCTCCCTGGGGGTGAGGAAAGGGCTGGGCTCAGCCAGAACCTCACCCCAGGGACCCCCCCAAGCCTCCCTGGGCCCCTCCCAGCTGTTACCTGATCTCCCCAAACTGCTGCCCCTCAGCTTCCAGGTCCCACAGCTTCACAGTGCTGTCCCACGAGCCCGAGCACACCTTGTTGTCTTGGGAGGCCAAACACCAGACCCAGCCCTGCGAGGGAGAGCTCAAGCCCACCACCGCTCCCAAAATCGCTCCAGGACTCCCCAGCGGCTCCCCAAGGGGGGCAACTGAGGCGCGAGGAGAGGGGATAACAGCTGCACCCCCCACCTTGTGAGTCCCGTTGCGCTCGGTGCCCAGTGCCTTCACCAGCACCTTGCCGGGGGCCCGGCCCAGCTGCCGCAGGTCCCACAGGTTGACGTTGCGGTCGCGGGCGCCTGAAACGCAGAGGGTCCCTCCCTACCAGTTGGGACACACACACACACAGAGGTAAGATGGGGACTACCCCCCAGAACCGGGGAACCCCCCAGGCCCAGCCTGGCCCCACCTGCAGCAGAAGGACAGAGTCAACGGAGGCAAAGTGTCCCTCGTCCAGGGAGAAGTGCTCCATGGAGGTCCCACCGCCCCCCCAGCGCTGCAGGTGCTCCTCCAGGTCCACGCAGGCGGCCGACCAGTCGAACCCCTCCTCTGCGGAGAAACGGGGGGGTCAGGGGTGGCCTCCTGAACTGATGGGGGGATCTGGGGCATCGGGGGGGGGGTCCTTAACCTGCCTCCTTCACCTCACACAGTGCTCCATAGCCACCTCGAGGTTCAGCAGAGTGGGGGACATGGGGCGCTGGGAGAGGAGTTATGGGGAAATGGGGGGTCACTGGGGGTCCTCAATTTGCCACAGGGGTCAGAGAGGGACCCCAACTCCCCACACTCGCCCTCTGCAGCACCTCACAGCCCCCTTGGGGTCGGCAAAGCCGGGAAAATGGAGTATTAGGGATGTCCCCAACCCACTACAGGGAAATGTTTTGGGGTCTCCAGCCCCCCCGCGTGGAAACACAATGTCTGGGTCACCCCCCCAAACCCACCTTCTAGGACAGGGAAGGGGCCCCGGGCACTGCGCTGCAGACGGAGCCGCCAGGCCACGGTGTCCCGGGCCACCTCCCGCAGCGCCCGGCAGACGCGGGGCAGGACCCCCTGCACCTCCCGCGCCCCCAGGTACCCGCAGATCTCCAGCAGCAGCTCCAGCGGCAGTGCCAGCAGGCCCCCCGCGCCCCCCCCGCCCGGGGGCGGCCTTTTCAGCCCCGATGGAGGACGCGGGGGGGGAGCGGGGGGGCTGGGCCCCGGGGTCGGGGCGGCGGGGGGCGGCGGGGGGCGGCTTGGGGGGGTCTCCGGGCCCCGCAGTCGGTTGACGTACTCCTGCGCCTGCCGGTCGGGGTCGTCGGGCGCGGGGGCCCCCTCCATAGCTGGGGGCGGGGGTGTCAGCACCTCCCGCAGCCCCAGAGGCGGGGGTCCCCGTCCCCCCCCCGCGCTTCGAGCACGGCCCTCACCCCCCGTTACCGGCCCCCCCACCCCCGGCCCATAACACCGGGATTCGCCCCAAACTGGGAACCCCAGAGCCCCGTGACCATCCCCTCCCCCGGACCCCTCCCCAATAGGATACCCCAACACCCAGGCACTCCCTGAACTCCCGGTACCGACACCCGCCCCAACACCCGAGTCCCTCCAGCCCCGGTACCGAGATCCCCCGCCCCTGTCATCAAAGCCCCCGCAGCCGCGTTCCCGCCCTCTCTTCATGGCCCCCCCCCCCCCCTTCCCCGCCCCCGCAAGGTCCGGTGTTCCCCCGAGCCCCCTCCCGGTACCGGGGCGCGTCCCAGCCCGGCCCCGCCGCGTCCCGTCGCCACGGCCACGGCGGGATCCGCTTCCGGCGCGCAGGCGGCTTCGCGCCGCCCCCATGTGACCGGCGCCTCGCCCAATGCGAGAGAGGCTCGTCGTGACGTCATCCAAAGGCGCCGGAAGGGGACCACGTGCAGCAGCCGAACCACCGGGAAGGGCGGCAGCCGCCCCGGGCGGGGAAGTGACACCGCCCCCACCCCCCCCAAACAACCCTCCCCTCGGCGGGAACAAACGGCACCGAGACGGCGGACGGTCAACAACGGACTCTCTTTGCCGAGCAGGAACGAGGGGGCGCGGCTCAACCGGGCCCGCCCCCCCCCCCGGACGCGGCCTCCTCCCCGCCCCCCCCCCCCCGGCGGTCCATGCGGGGCGCTCTCCCCCCCGCCCCCCCCCCCCCCCCCCCGCCCTGTAAACGGTAAAAAACGGAACAAAACGGGGAAAAAAAAAACACAAGAAACGTGGCACCGACTCGCTCACGACGAAGCACAATGGCGGCGGCTCGGCCCCCCCCGGCCCCCCGCCCCCCCGGGGCCCTCCCGCCCCCCCCGGGGCACCCCGCGCCCCCCCCGGCCGGGGCTGCTCTATATGTTCCTATAGGTTTGTCTCCATAAACGTGTGCATGGGTACGGGTGGGGGGCACCATGCGGGGGGGGGGGAACAGGAACATCCTACAGCGGAAAAGGGGGGGGGGGTGTCGGCCCCCCCCCCCGCCCAGGCCACCCCATTTTTGGACCCTTTTGCCCCGGTTTTTTGCTTCCCCTCCCCCCAGGGTTTTGGGGTGCCCCTGCCATGGGTCCATCCCTCCCCCGCGGCTGCCATGGACCCCCCCCCACCCCCAGTCCCTCCCCCCCTCCTCCCCCCCGGGGGTGAAACCGATCTCGGGGCCCCCCCACCCCCCCCGGGGCGGCTGGGGACGGGGTGATGGTGGGGGGGGGGCACCGTGCCGTGGCCCCCCCACGCGGCTCCTCCCGCCCCCCCGAACCCCCCCGGGCACGGCGCGGGGTCGCCCGCTCACGGCCGCCGTCCCGACGGCCTCCCGGCGCCGACCTGTAAGAGAGGGGAGAGGGGTCAGGGAGGGTCTGTCGTGCTGAGGGGGGGAGGGGTCCACTTGTCTACCCCCCCCATTATGGGGTGCTGCACCCCGCTCCCGGACCTGGTTCCGGTGCCTCCGCCTGGCCTAGACCCCATAAAACGCCGCCAGCCGGTCCTTGAGCAGGGGCGGGAACTGCTCCGAAAACTGCTGCCAGTTCTCCTCTCCCACCTGGTCCTTGAAGCCGTGGAGGATCTGGCATGGGGCGGGGGGGGGGTAACAATGAGAGGGAGGCCCTGCCGAGCAACCCCGCAGCATGGGGGGGTGCCCAATTCCCCCCATTTTCCCAGCTGACCTTATAGAACATGTCCCGCAGGTCATCCTTGGGGCTCACCCAGGATGCAACGGCATCACAGAAGAATATGAAGTCCTGGGGGGGAAGGGGGGGGCAGGATGACACACGGGGTGGGGGATGACACACGGGGTGGGGGATGACAAGGGGACAAAATGGGGGAGTGACAGGGACAAAATCAGGGGGTGATGGGGAGAGGGGCCTGGGCCCAGGGACCCCTCCATTCTGCATAGAGCCAGGCTGAAGCTGAGTCCCCCCCTTATCTTCTCCTCTGGGGGCTGCCCCTGAGCCCCCCCCCATAACTTAAGGTGCCCCCCCCAACTGCTAGGTACCCCCCCCAAAACTGCTGGGTGCCCCCCCCATACCTGCACAACCCCTCCGGGGTTCACGCCGATCATCACACAGATGCCACGGAAAGCAGAGTCCTTCTCCTCGTTGTCTCGGATGTTACGGAGGGATGTGCACCTTGAGGGGGGGAGGGAAATTGGGGTTCAGCGACCCCCCCCTTCCCAGGAGGACATGGGGACCCCCAGAACAGCCCCCCCAAAACTCACCAAGGCCGGATGAATTGCTGGAGCATGGGGGCCACCTCCTGCGGGCAGACGAAGCCCAGGCGGCCGATGGTGATGGCTGCGGGCAGAGGGAGAGGTTTGGGGGGCTGTGCACGGCGGGCCCCCCCCCCCCAGCAAAGAGCACCCCCTGCCTTGGGGTCCCGCTGTGCCCCCACCGAGCCTCACCCGTGTTCTCCAGGAGGGTTTTGGGGGTGTTGGGGCGGTTGATGATCTCCACCAGGTTGTTCAGCACCATCTGGACATAGGGCTGCATCTCCGCCCCTGCCGGGAGGGGATGGGGGGTTTGTCAGGGTTGGGGGGCTCAGCTGAGCGCCTGTGGGGCCAGGGACACACACACACGAAACTCACCCATCTGCATGCAGATCTCCCCGATGGCCCAGGTCGCGTTGTTGCAGACGGAGATGAACTCGGGGTTGAGGTTGGTGCCCAGGATAGGCATGAACTCGGCTAGGGGGAAGCAGGGTCAGCGGCAGGGCCCCCCCCCCGGCCATCACATCCTTTCGGTGTCCCCCTGCTTTGCCCCCCCCTCTCCCAGGGGTACCCCCGCAGCCCTGGCACCCACCGATGCAGGGCTTGACGTGCACGAAGCAGGCTTTGGTGAGGTCGCCCAGGAGAGCGAAGGAGCTCTGCCGCACCTCGGGCATGGTGTCCTGCGGGGAGCAGGCAGGGACGGGGGTGAGCACCGCGGAGGGTCCTGTCAGCCCCCAGGTCAGGAGAGGGGGGTCCCGGGGGGGGGGGGGGGGGGGGGGGGGGGGAGTCCCTCACCTGCATGCACTGGAAGAGCAGTGTCATGATGTTGCTGCGAGCCACCAGCTGCTCCACATGGCAGCCGAGACCCTCGGCCAAACCACTCAGCAGGTCCAGGGCCACGATCATGAAGTCCTTGTCGGGGGCCTCATACTGCTCGGGGTGCTGGTTGTACATCTGCGGGGAAGGTGGGGAGAGGCACGGTCACCCCACGGTGGGGCGGGCACACTCCACAGCACCCGGGGAAGGTGGGGGCTGCAGCTCACCATGGCCTGAGCCAGCGTCTTCTGGACCAGGGTGACGCAGCGCTGGTAGACAGGCTCGCAGTAGGGCAGAAAGCCGCTCTGCAGGGCAGTGGCCACCGAGGACAGGCACTGCGGGCAGGGGGGGATGACAGCAGGGGGTGGGAGGAGGCAAAGGGGACAGACACCCCCCCCCCGCCACCACCCTCTGCACCCCACGGCTCACCTCCAGCAGCGGGAAGAGGTCCTTGTCCTCGTCCTTCAGCTCGTTCCACTTCTGGATGAGCGGAGGCATCAGCTTCTGGATGTATTCCTGCACCCCGGGGAGAGAGGCTGTCACGGCGGGGGGACACAAGGGGGGGGATGTGGGGGGCACAGGGCCGCTCCCCCTCAGCCCAGGGACCATCAGACCAGAGAGATCCACACTGCGGGTTCGGGATTCGAATGTCTGTTGTCACTTGTCATCACAGGTCCTGGGCTGGGGCACTGTGGGGAGCGAGAGGACGACCAGGATGGGGACCTCCCCCCCCCATATCATACTGGCTGGTTCAGGTGATGCCCCACAGAGTCAGCGAGGGTCCCGATGGCGTCATAGAGGATCAGCAGGTTCTTGTGCTGGTACTTGCCGAAGGCGAAGACCAGTGTGTCCAGGATGAAGCTGAGGTACGGCACCAGCTCCGTGCAGGCCTCCTCCTCCAGCGTGGCAAAGGCGCTGGGTGGGGGGAGAAAGGGTCAGCAGCCCCTCCCGGGCCAGAGCCGAGCCCCCTGCACACCCCCGCTCTGGGTCAGACAGTACGAATACGCCATCATCATAGTGACTCAACACATCAATTTTATCATCCTGCCCAGGGAAGGGCTCAGATCCAGCAGATCCTGCCCAAAAAATGCCACAGGCGGTCCCAAATTGTCCCCCGGCCCTTACCTGCACGCCGCCTCCTGCACCCGCTTGTTGCTGTCGAGGATGCGCTTGAGCAGCTCGGTCATGAGGGGCTTGAGGTACATGTCGGGGGGCTGGCTGACCACCCAGTGGGCGTAGCGGCTCAGGGTCCAGCAGGCGATGGAGCGCACCAGCGCCTTCTTGTCCGACAGGCATTGGATGAGGTGGGGGATCAGCTCCGGCAGGTAGGGCACCATGCCCTGCATGCAGCCTGGAGGGCACAGGGAGGCTCAGAGACCCCCGGCGCCGGCACGGCGGTGGCTCGCGGACAGCCCATTGCAGGCAGCACGGCACCCACCTTCCGCGATGGCCCCCAGAACGAGGATGCCTGACTCCTTGATGACCCACTCGGGGTGGAAGAGGAGCTCCTTAAGCAGTGGGAGGAGGTGGGGGAGCAGCTCTTCCCGGAAGACATTGGCCAGGACGTCCAGCGCGGCAGCTGAGCACTTCCCTGCCAGGCAGACAAGAGGGGTCGGGGTTAATCCCTCCCAAACAGGCACCATCTCACCTTGGGGTAACCCCCAGGGTTCACCAAAGGAGCCCAAAGCTGGGGCCAGGACCCCTAGTGAGCCCATACTCAGGTTCCAGTCTGAGAGCGTGTCATCGTCATCTTCATCCTCCGTGTCATCAGGGTCCTGCGGCCGTTCCTCCTCGTGCTGCAGCGTCACCGTGCGGGACTTGTGGAAGCGGGGCTTGATGTCCTGCTCGCTGTCAGGAATGGCTTCGTCCTCCTCCACATCACCCTGCAGGGACAGGGGACATCACGTCACACCACAGAGACTCCCAACCTCCCGTCCCAGGGACCCCTGGCCCCCATGGATCAGACAGTACGAACACAACAGCCATCACTGGCATCAGCTCTGAATCTGTCATCATGTCCAGGAGGTCTCGGGGCAGCTCCTGCCTTGCCCCAGTCCCTCCAGTTAACCAGTACCAGCCCCCCAGAGCTGGAGGAGGGATGGGGAGCCAGGCACTCTGACGTTCTCACCCTGATCTCGTACCTTGAGCAGGATGATGTCAATCTCTGAGTACTTCATGCCATTCACCAGGATGGGGATGAGCCTGGGGGGGGGGGAGCAAAGGGGGGAATTGAGGGGCTGGGGGGCAGGTCGGGGGGGGCCAGGGGACGAGAAGGGGCCGTCCCGAGCACTCACTGCACCAGGTGGGAGGTCAGCACCTCCTTGCAGATGGGCTGCTCAGCCAGCGTCAGCCAGAACTCGCAGGCCTCCAGCGCCACGTTCTCGTCGCTGTCCTGCGTCCGCTGCAGCATGTACTGCGGGGGGCAGGGGGGCACATCAGCCCCCCAGCTCACCTGTCTGGGGGTCCCGGGGACACCCACCCGGCCTCCCTGCCTCACCTGGATGATGCTGTGCATGTGGGGGATGAGGCGGTCGATGCGGACCTCCAGCAGCATCACCAGCGCGCGGCACACATTCTTCCGCACCTCGGGGTCCTCGTCCACCGCCAGAGCAAACAGGTGCTGCAGGGGGACACACACGAGCCCACTTACTGGCGTCCGCCCTCGGGGCCATGCCAGGGGGACTCCCAGGGGTTCCCCCCACCCAGCTGCTCACCTCGATGAAGGTGTCGATGTTCTCCATCAGCGCCTGAGCCCGGTCCATGATGAACTGGTTGACACAGGCGATGGCGTGGGACCTGGGGGGAGACAGACCGACCATGGTGGGGGGTGGGCTGGCAGGCTCGTTAGCTAACGTTGCGAAGCCAGGAGGGGGGTTCAGCCCAGCCACCTGCCCCTCCTGGACTCCCAGCACTGAATTAACTCACGAGAGGGAAACGTGCTCTGGGCTGAATAATTTCTTGTCCCAGTCCAGACTTGGGAACACACACACACAGGCTTCCCATGGGATGATGTGGGGACATGGGGATGGGCTGAGCTGGAGCTGCCCAGCCTGGGGGGGGGCCAAATCCCCACGTCAGCCCAGTGCAGGCACAGATGAGAGCCAGACCACCCATCACGGGGAGGGACAGGGACAAGGGGACCCCGAGGCAAACCACAACCAGTGGCAGGGGGCACAGGAACAGCTCTCACCCCATCCCATTGAACAGCCATATAATAGCTCTGGCCACGGCCCCCCAACATTCCCACCCGGCTGGCCCCCCCCAACCCCTCCGCACCCAACCGTGGTGCTGCAGGGGGACATGTGTCCCCCCCCCACCCAGCATACACATACCTGATCTTAGGGCTGCAGTGTTTGAAGAACTGGAGGAACTTGGGGATCATGACGTTGAGGGGCCGGTTGAGCGCATCACTGTCCAGGAGCTCGGAGGAGTCCTCACAGATCTTCTGCAGGGCCCCGAACGCCCCCTGCATGCCAGAAGGGTGTCAGAGCCGGCCGCGGCCCCCCCGGACCCCCCAGCCGGCCCTGCGCACCTCGCATGTGTTGTAGTCCTCCGAGTTGAGCAGGTTGCAGAGCTGCGGCAGCAGCTCCGGCCACATCTGCAGCTCCCCCTTGGAGGCGATGGTGGTGATGAGGATGCCTGCGGACGGGTCGTTAGCGCAGGGAGGGCTGAGGGTCCCCGCGGGGGCCCCTGCCCCATCTCACCAATGGTGGCCCGGATGAGGGAGGATGCATCCCCGATGTTGTTGAGACACTCCTGCTTGATGAACTCAGCCACAGGCTGGGGGAAGCTCTGGTAGTGCGCCTTGACGTTGTTCTTCAGGATCAGGCCACTGAGCGAGCGTGTTGGCTCATCTGGGGGGGACGTGAGTCGTTAAGGGGGGGCTGCAACATGCATCCTCTCCCCTTCTACCTCCCTGAGCCTGAAACGGGCGGGCTCAGCTCCTGCATCCACCTCTGCCACCCCCCAAATGCCTCTGCCACCCTCCTGGGACCCAGCAGACCCCAACCCCGCCCCCCACTGGCCGCAGAGCAACCCACCTTCAGACTTAAGCCGCGTAAGCACGAAGATCAGGTAGTTGTTGAAGTCGGGGAATTGGTTCAGCTGCTTCAGCTTCTGCCCCAGGCGGTTAAGGACTGGGACGAGGACGGGGACGGGACGCTGCCCCGCGACAAGAACAGGGGCAGGAATGCTGTCCCGGATTAATGTGGCCGAACCCCAGGCCCCCTCCCCCCGCCCCGTTCCCCAGGTCCAGCCCCTCTGGAGCTCAAGCCGGCCTGGTCTCCTGTGGCTACTGACCCCGTTAACAGAGGAAATCCCCAATTCTCCTTTCCCCGGCTCAAATGGGGATGGGCACGTGTGTGTGTGCCGCCCCCAAGTCCCCCCCTCCCCGGAGGTCCCAGCCCCCCACCTCAGGATACGTCCTGCACGACGCGCTGCGTGGCCGTGTTGGGAGACTGCGAGTCCTTCAGCAGCTGCAGGACCTGCTGCAGGCCCTGCTCGTCCGGCTGCCAGTCCATGGCGACTGGGGGTGGGGGGGTCCTGGGGGTCACCGGCTGGGGTGGAAGTGGGGGGGCACAGACCCCGGATCCCTGCGGGGGCGGGGAAGGGGGGGGAAGCAGAACAGCGATCTACCGGCAGCGCCGGCTGCAAGCGGGAGCCGCGGGGGGACGCCCCCGGGATGAACACGCTTCCCGCGGGGGGCTCTGTGCGTGTGTGAGGCATAGCGGCCCCCCTCAGCGCGGCCGGAGGCGCAGCGGGCCCGGTCCACGCGGCAGCGGGGGCGGGAGGACGGCGGCGGGGACGCGCCGCGCACGTGGGGACGGGGATGCCCCGGTAAAAGCGCGGGGCGGCGGGGCGGGAGGGGGGGGACGCACAGGGGGACATGGAGGAGGGCCGATCTCCCGCCTACTGCCCCCCCCCCCCGAGACTACGAACGCCCCCGGCCGTGCCAGCACCCCCACCCCAGCGGGCCTCCCCCCGCACCCCCGTTTGCTTCCCAGCCCAGCTCCCCTCCCCCCCCGCCTCCCCGGTTTGATCCTCTCGGCCCCGTACCCCCCCCCCGCCGCCATCGGCAGTCCCTCCCCGCGGCACGGCCCCTTTCCTCCCCCGCCCCACCGCAGCCCCCCCCCCCGGCCCCGGCTTGCCCTCCTGCACCCCTAATGACCCCCCTCAGTCCCCAGTTATCCCCTCGGCCCCCCATTACCCCCTCAGCCGCCCCCCCCGCGGTCTCCTTCACCCCCCCCACCCCCCACCCCGGTCGGGCCTCCCCCGCCCGCCAGGCCGCGCGCCGATTCCCCGCCACCCCCGCGTTCCCGCCGGGCCCGTACCTGCCGGGGGGGGGGGATCCCGGGGCTCGGGGGAGGGGGGACGGGCGGGGGCGGGGGGGGCTTGGGGCGGCCTCGCGCAGCCGCGGGGCACCGGCGCTGCCCGGAGGGAGCGAGCGCGGCACGCGGGCGCTGACCCCCGCCGGCCACCGTCCGCCCCGCCGCGGGCACCACGTGAACGCGCGGGAAGGACAGCGCCGCGTCACGTGGGCCGGAGGCGGGGCCACATGGGGAAAGGGCGGTGCTGCTGTGCGCATGCGCGGAGCCATCCCCTCCGCACTGCAACGCCGGACTCGAACTCCCAGCGCGCCCCGCGGCGCGGGCCGCAGACCCGACCAAGGGAGCGAAGGACGCCCCCGGCGGCAGCCTCCCCCCTGCTCAGCGCCGGGTGGGCGGCGCCAGCCGGGTCCCGCCAGGTCGGGGAAGCGCTGGGTGGACTGGGGAGTCAGGGTGCGCTGGGTGGGTGAACCGGGGCGATCGCAGCGCACGGGGCAACTGGGACCACAAACCCGTCAGGGTCATCTGCTGGAGTTTGCCCCAGGAGGGCCCGGCCCCACCGGCCCCCCCACACGCCGGAGGGGTAGCATAGGCTGCAGGTCCCAATCCCCCCCCCAGCTTTACTGGGGGGGAAAAAGCCAATAATGGTGAAAGTTTGGCGCTGGGGGGGGGGTGGTAAATAAAGAGTTGACGGCTGGAAGCCTCAGAGTCAGTCAGTGTCATGGCCGGGGGAGGCTGTACCCCCCCAGCAGGTGACAGCATGGGGTGGGTTGTGTCACCCCATCACAGCGGTCTCAGCATCTCACCCCCAAACACCAGGAGACCCCCAAACCCACAAGACCGGGGTAACAGTGTGGGGGGTGGCCCCTTCCCCAAAAACACCCACAAGTCGCTCGGCAGCTCCGAAATCTCCGAGGTCTTTAATGCTGCGACAGCGGCCCCTCCGCTCCCGCCTCTCCCCTCCCCGTTTCTCCGCTTTCTACCCCAAAACCACCCCCACACACAGGGGCCGGGTGGGGGAGGAGTGGTGACGGGTCCCGGCAGGCGGCAGCGCCGGCAGTTTGCCGGCCGGCGTCAAGTCCTGGTTGCCGGCGGAGCGGGAGCGGCGGCCCCGGGCGTGCGATCGGTATTTATAGATATAAAAGGGGCGGGGCCAGCGCCTCCCCCGCCCTTAAATAAGTATATACAGGGGCGAGTCCGGGCGCGGGCGCTATTTCACCAGGGGCCGGGTTTTGTCATCATCGCTGCACTGATGCGCCTTGTACTTTTTCACCTCCGCCATGTACTTGGCCCAGGCGTCACCTTTACTCGTCAACACCTGCAAGGAAACAAGGTCCGTGAGCACGGCATCCCCCAGCAGCACTGTGTGTCCCCCCAGGAGCCGTCGGGAGTCCGGGGACACCCACCTCCTCATCCGTCTTTTGCTTCTTGGCCACCACTCCTGTCTTCAGGGCCAGCTTGTTCCCCCCTCGCCGCCTGCCCACCTGGGGGAAGGGACAGAACTGCCACCGTTACGCGCGCCGCGGGGACCGCGCCGCCCCCTGCACAACGGAACAGGAGGGACGTCCGTCAGACCCCGGCCGGCAGCCGTCCGTCCGTCCGCGGCGGGCAGCACCGCGGGGACCCTGCTCCTGCCCGGGATGGTGCCGGCGGCCGCTGCTGCCGTCCCCTAGGGCAGGGGTGACGTCCCCCAGGGAACAGTGGTGCCGGAGCAGCTGAAGCCGCCCCCATTCCCCAGGAACGGAGGATTTTGGTGCAGTTTGATGCGGTTCAAGAAGAGACAAGAAAAACCCAAAACCAAAAGGCAGCACGACAGGAAGCCCTGAACAGCACTGAGGTGCGCCCAGGACCGCTCCAGAAAGCAGCGGCGTGGCCCCCCCAGGACGTGCCCCCCCCAGCTCAGCGACCACAGGTGCCCACGGAGCTCCAGGGCCCCGGGGCCACCAGACCCGCCGAGGGCCCCGGTCCCAGTCCCAGTCCCGGCCCCGCTCCCGGGAGGTGCCGCTGGCAAAACCGGGGCCTGCACTCGCGCCCGGTGAACCGGCTCGCCCGGGGAAGCTCTCCCGCGGCAGGCCGCCGCTGCCAGGAAGAAGCCGCCGCCACCCCCGGAGCCAGCCCGAGGGCCCCGGTACCCCCGCGAAACCCTTAGCCGGGGCCGCCGCAGCGGGCAGGCAGGCCGGACAGCAGCAGGGCCGGCGGGAGCGGGAGGAGGCCGCGGGCCCCGCGTCCTTACGAAGCTGAGGGCGCCGCCGCTCCTCTTCGAGCCGTCGGACGGGCGGTGCGGGCCAGGCCCGGCGCCGCCGGGGGCCTCCGCGGCCGCCGCTGCCGCCGCCGCCTCACGCTCCCGCTGCTGCTCCGCCTCCATCTTCCGCTTGAAGAGCTCCAGGAAGCTGCCGTCGTTGGCGAAGACGTTCACGCCGCCGCCAGGCCCGGGCGGCGGCGACGGGGCCTCCCCCTCCTCGCCGTGCGCCTCCATCTTGTCCGCCGCTAACGCCGCGCCGCGGGGGACGCCGGGAAGTGCGCGGCGCTGAGAGATGACGTCAGCGCGACGGCCGTCGGGGCGGCGTTGCCTGGCAACGCGCGGGTTGCTCGCCGCGCTGTCCCGCCCCCCGCCGGATCGCCAGGCGCGGCGGCCAATCCGCCGCAGGGGTCGCGACAGCGCGGCGGGGCGGTGACCAATGAGGGCGCGGGCGGGCCGGCGGCGCGGCGGCGCGGCGGAAGATGGCGGCGGCGGCGGGCGGGTGGGGGCCGGAGGCGGAGGAGTTCGAGGACGCGCCCGACGTGGAGCCGCTGGAGCCGACGCTGGCGAACATTATCGAGCAGCGGAGCCTCAAGTGGATCTTCGTGGGCGGGAAGGGCGGCGTGGGCAAGACCACCTGCAGGTGCGGCGGGGCCGGGCCGGGCCCCCGGCGGGGGGGGGGGATCGCGCCGGGATGGGGTAGGATCGGGCCCCCGGGGCGGGGGGGGGATTGAACCCGGCTACCCTGGGGTGGGGGAACCGGAGCAGACCACCTGGCGGGAGGGGGGACGGGACACATGCAATCGGAGCGCCCCGGGGCGGGGGGCGGAATTGAGCTGGAGCCCCTCGGGCAGAAGGCAGAACCAGTCCTCGGTGGGGCCACCCCCGCGCGAGGGGCCGTGGCGGGGGAGGGGGGGCAGCTCCCCAGGCAGGGAGGCCACCGGGACCCCCGCCGGCAGCAGCCCCCCCCCCCCCGCCGTCACTACTGTCCCCCCCAGCTGCAGCCTGGCCGTGCAGCTCTCAAAGGTGCGGGAGAGCGTCCTCATCATCTCCACCGACCCCGCGCACAACATCTCTGACGCCTTTGACCAGAAGTTCTCCAAAGTCCCCACCAAAGTCAAGGGTTATGACAATCTCTTCGCCATGGTGAGTCTGGGATGGAGGCGAAAGCCCGCCCCCCCCGCCCCCACCATGGCCCCTCTCACCCTCCAAACCCCAACAGGAGATCGACCCCAGCCTGGGGGTGGCGGAGCTGCCCGACGAGTTCTTTGAGGAGGACAACATGCTGAGCATGGGCAAGAAGATGATGCAAGAGGCCATGAGCGCCTTCCCCGGCATCGACGAGGCCATGAGCTACGCTGAGGTGATGAGGTGAGCGGAGCCGTACGGGGCTGGGGGGGCCTGTCAGGGGCTGATTTTTGGGGTCGTGACCCTGCTGACACACACCCCCCCCCCCGCTGGCCCCACAGGCTGGTGAAGGGCATGAACTTCTCGGTGGTGGTCTTTGACACGGCGCCCACTGGCCACACGCTGCGGCTGCTCAATTTCCCCACCATCGTGGAGCGGGGCTTGGGCCGCCTCATGCAGATCAAGAACCAGATCAGCCCCTTCATCTCCCAGGTGAGGACGAGGGCTGTGGGGACAGGACCCCCGTGGGGTGGATGGCATGTGTGGCCTCAGGGGATGGATCTCACCAACACCTTCCCCAGATGTGCAACATGCTGGGACTGGGGGACATGAATGCTGACCAGCTGGCCTCCAAGCTGGAGGAGACGCTGCCCGTCATCCGCTCCGTCAGCGAGCAGTTCAAGGACCCGGTAAGGCCACCAGTGGGGTGGGGGGGCTCCTCTGGGGGGCATGGGGATGCCAGGAGAGGGACGGGGATGCCAAGTAGGGGAGTGGGGACGCTGGGAGAGGGATGGGGTCAACAGAAGGGGGACAGGGATGTGGCCAAGCTGGCCGGTGCGCATTCCTCTGGGGAATCCTCCGCCGCGGGGCTGGGCAGGGATCCCTCCAGGGTCTCTGTGCCGGACAGCTGGGTCTGCCGAGGGGATGCTGAGAGCGGTGTCACCCTGAGACCGGTGTTGCCGAGCATGGTGTTGTGGTGTCACACTAAGTGCGGTGTGGGGGCCGGGTTCGTCAGGAGCAGACAACGTTCATCTGCGTGTGCATTGCTGAGTTCCTCTCACTCTACGAGACCGAGCGGCTGATCCAGGAGCTGGCCAAGTGCCGCATCGACACCCACAACATTGTGGTGAACCAGCTCGTCTTCCCCGACCCACAGCGGCCCTGCAAGATGTGCGAGGCCCGGCACAAGATCCAGGCCAAGTATCTTGACCAGGTACCGCCCCGATGCGGGGGTCCATGGCGCAGCGGCGGGGGCCGGAGGGCTGAGTTTGGGGAACCTGGGAGGGGGTCGGGGTGGGCGTTAACGTTTGGGGAGTCCAGACGCCTGGGACCCTGCCTGGCTCTGGAAGGGGAAGGGATCTTGGGAGGTGGAATTTGGGGAGCCCGGATGCCTGGGACCCTCCCCAAGGCCATGGGGGGGGTGCTGTGGGGGTTGGGGGGCCTGGACGCCTGGTTCCCTGCCCCCCGGCCCACTCTCCCCACAGATGGAGGACCTGTACGAGGATTTCCACATCGTGAAGCTGCCGCTGCTGCCCCACGAGGTGCGGGGGGCCGACAAAGTGAACACCTTCTCCTCCCTCCTGCTGGACCCCTACCAGCCCCCCAGCCCCAAATAGCCCGCCCACGCCCCCCGGGGGGGGGGGCAGCTGATATTTATTCCCCCCCCCAGGAGGGGCAGGATGGCTCTGCCCACACATCCCCCCCACCCCGCACGCAGCCCCCACCTCCAGGCTGCAGCCAACCAGCACCGCGGCCCCCCCCCGGGCTGCTCTGTTCCCCCTCCCTCCCTGTCTGTCCCCCCCCAGGCCGGGGGGGCAGAGACGGGACCCCCCAGGGGACCTCGTGTAAATAATAAACTCGGGAAGCGGAGAGGCGGCTCTTGGGTGTTTTGGGGGGGCCTGGACGCCTGTGTTCACTGCATGGCACTTGGAGGGGGAGGGGGCCTGGACACCTGGGTCCTCTGGGGGCCGCGGGGCTCAGCCTGGCACTGGGGGGGTGACGTCAACACCGGCTGGCACCAGGCCTGGCGGGACGCGGGGACCCTCATTAGCGCTCGAGGCGGATTAACGGGGCACGGGGAGGGGGAGGGGGGCAGCCCGGACGCCGGGCTCCCCAGCGTGGTGGTGGTGGGGGTCTGCAGCGGGGGAGGTTGGGGCCCAGACACCTGCGTCCCAGGGGGGGATGATGGGGCTGCAGCAGCCGGGCTCTAGCGTTTTGTGGGGGCTGCATGGCGGTGCCCCCCCCCCCGCCCCACACGGGTCTGGCCCCGTGTCCCACGTCCCGCTGCGATCTGTCCCTGCGACCCCGCTGCTGGCACGAGGCCGCGGGGCCGGAGCCAGGCCAGCCCGGGGGGGGGGACCCAGGCGTTTGGGACACCAACCCCCCCCCCCCCCCCAACCCTGCCTCAGTTTCCCCCCCCCAGGGAGGGGGTGGGCTCAGGACTTGCCAAACCAGAGTGGCCGCTCCCCTGGGGGTTACAGGGGAAGGACCCAGGCGTCCGGCCTTCCCACCCCTCCTCCTCCAGGGGACCCAGGCATGTGTGTCCCCCCCCAGCCCCGGGGCAGGGCCAGCCCCAGGACGGTATTTAAGGCCCCGGGATGGGGACGGTGGCCCCAGACCGGCGGTGGCCGCCCCAGCTCAGGTCTCCCACAGGTGAGGGGGGGTATGCGGGGGGGAGTCCCTGCCCAGCCTAGGGGGGGGGTGGCAGTGCCCCACGGTGTGTCCCCAGGGTGTTGGGGTCCCCAGGCTGTGCCTCGTGTCCCCTGGGTATCGGTTCAATGACCCCCCCAGCAGGTGCGTGAACCCCCCTCCCAAAGGGTTTTCATGCCCCCGGGGTCCCGTTTCTTCGTCCGCAGGGCTCTGCCGTCCCCAGGGCGCTGCCCGGGTGTCACCGCGGCCGCGATGACGGTGACCTACACCTCGCGGGTGGCCACCGCGCGTTTCGGGGGCTTCTCGCAGCTGCTGCTGCTCTGGCGCGGGAGCATCTACAAGCTGCTCTACCGGGAGCTGCTCCTCTTCCTCGCTGCCTACCTGGGGCTCAGCCTGGCCTACCGGTGCGGTGGGGGGCACGCGGGGGGGACTCGGTGTGCGTGGGGACATGTGGAGGTGCAGGGAGTGCGTCGGAATGGGGCTACAGGGACACGCGGGGTGCGGGGGGGGTCATGGGGATGGGGGGACACGGGTTGCATGGAGACACGGTACCTTGTACGGCAGGACACAGAGGGGGGGCACATGCAGCTGGAGGGAGGGGCTGGGTGAACCCCCCCGGTGTCCCCCCATGTGTCCATTCCCCCCTCGCCAGGTTCCTGCTGTCGGAGGCGCAGAAGCGGCTCTTTGAGAAGCTGGTGCTCTACTGCGACAAGTCGGCCAACCTCATCCCTGTCTCCTTTGTCCTCGGTGAGAGCCCCGGCCCGCCCGGGACCCCCAGACCCCACCCCAGGACCCCAACCCACCCCCCTCAAGACCCCCCAGGCCACCAGTGTCCCCACAGAGCCTCCCCAGACCCACTAACCTCATCCCTGCCTCCTTTGTCCTCCGTGAGAGCCCCCAGTCACCCTCCCTGTGTCCCTAGCTCCCCCCCCTCCAGTGCCTTCTCCCAGTACTCCCACTGTCCCCAGTGCCCTTGTCCCCCCCATGACCCCTCCCAGCGTTCCCAGTGTCACCAACTTACCTCAGCACCTCCACCCAGTGCTCCCACTGCCCCCCGTGCCCCAGTTCCCCCACCTCACCATGTCCCCAGCGCTCCCAGTGTCCCAAACTCTCCCCAGCGCCCCCTTCCCAGGGCTCCCAGTGCCCCCAGAGCATCCCAGTCCTGCAGGTTTCTACGTGGCGCTGGTGCTGGAGCGCTGGTGGGGGCAGTTCCGCAGCGTCCCGGCGCCGGATGGGCTGATGGTGGCCGTGGCGGGCAACGTCCACGGGGCCGACGCACGGGGCCGCATCCTGCGCCGCACCCTGATGCGATACGGCAGCCTGGCTGCGCTGCTGGTGCTGCGCGCCGTCAGCACTGCCGTCTACAAGCGCTTCCCTACCACTGACCACCTCGTCGAGGCTGGTGCGTCCCTGCTGCCCTGCTGTGACCTCATCAGGGCACGGTGATGTCATCAGAGGGGGTGACATCAGCACAGGGGCAGTAACGGGCCAGTGGGACCAGCGGGAGGGTGGCGGGGGGCGCAGGGACCCCCTGGGGATGGCATCATAGCAGTGATGTCACCGTGGGGCACCACGCTGGGGACGGGAATGGCATCACAGCAGCAGTGTCGCTATGGGGGTGGTGATGTCATCACAGAGGCAGTGATGTCATCATGGGAACTTCATGGGGCTGGGCATCAGGTTCCCCTAACCTCTGTGCTGTGACACCAGTGGGGCACCCCGATATCACTGGGTGTCAGTGCTGCTAGGCAGTGACATTATGGGGCAGCGGGTGATATCATGGGGGCTGGCGGGTGACATCACGGGGAGGGCAGATGGTGACGCTGGCCCTGCAGGGTTCCTGACGCGGGAGGAGCGGCGGCGGCTGGAGGGGCTGCGCTCGCCCTACAACAAGTTCTGGGTGCCCTGCGCCTGGTTCGGGGCGCTGGCAGGGCAGGCGCGGCGGGAGGGTCGCGTGCGTGATGACTGTGCCCTCAAGCTCCTCATGGAGGTACCCCCACCCCCCAAGCCCCCTGACTCCCCCCGGGCCCCTCTGAGCCCCCCCAACCCGCCTGTGCCCCCCCTCCCCAGGAGCTGAACCGCTTTCGGGGCCACTGCAGCCTCCTCTTCCACTATGACTGGATCAGCGTCCCACTGGTGTACACCCAGGTGGGCACTGGGAGCACTGGGAAGGGAGGGGAATGGCAGGAATGGGGACACGGCCTGGGGTGGGGGGGAGAGGGGAAGGGGGGACTGGATAGGGATGGAGGGACACGCAGGGGACACAGGAGGACACAGACAGGGATGGGGGGACACGGAGAGAACCCAAGAGGGATGGAAGGATGGGGGGGGCCTGGATGGGGATGGAGGGACGTGAGGGGACATGAAGGGACATGGGGGGGGTCAGGACAGGGATGGGGGAACATGGGGGGACCTGGAGCAACACAAGGAGACGTGGATGAGGATGGAGGGACATGGGAGTACATTGACAGGGATGAACACAGACAGGGACGTAAGGACATGAGAGGACGTGGGGGGTCATGTTGGTGGGTGACCGTCCCCCCGCTGCAGGTGGTGACCATCGCCGTGTACACCTTCTTCGTCACCTGCCTGATCGGGCGGCAGTTCCTGGACCCAGCCCAGGGCTACGCAGGGCACGAGTTGGACCTGGGGGTCCCCGTCTTCACCCTCCTCCAGTTCTTCTTCTACGTGGGGTGGCTCAAGGTGGGTGGGAGGGCTGGGGTGGGGGGGGCCCGGGGGACACATGGCAGCCCTGGGGACACGGTGGCCCCGCCGCAGGTGGCCGAGCAGCTCATCAACCCCTTCGGCGAGGATGATGACGACTTTGAGACCAACACGCTCATTGACCGCAACTTCCAGGTACCCCCGTCCCACTCCCACAGGGCACCCGGGGGGGCGGGCGGTGGGGGGAACCCAGGCATCCAGGAGGGGACCCAGGTGTCCGGCGGTGGACCCAGGCATCTGGCCCGCAGGTGTCGATGCTGGCAGTGGACGAGCTGTACGGGGAGGTGCCAGCGCTGGAGCGGGACCGGTACTGGGACGCCGCCAGCCTCCGGGCACCCTACACGGCCGCGGCCGCCCCGCTGCGCCAGCCCGCCTTCCGTGGCTCTGCCTTCGACGTGGCGTGAGTGGGGACAGGACCCCCCCCATGACCCCCTGCCTCAGATCCTACAGCCCCCCAACCCCGCTGGGAGGGGCCCTGGGGAAACCAAACAATTCCCCTGGGGTCCCCCAAAACCACAGACTGCCCTAGGGACCCCCACCAAACCCCATTGACCTCCAAACTGCCCCCCAGATCCCCTCCAGCCACCCCAAGACCTCACCAGTTTCCCCAAAACTACCCTAGAAACCCCTACCTGAAACCCAAAACTGCCCAGAGACCCCCAACTGCCTCTAGGGTCCTCTACTTTCCCCCCCCAGGGACCCCAAAACAGCCCCAGGGACCCCATGGCCCAGCCTGGGACCCCCCCAAAGAAAGTCCTGGGGGCTGGGGGTGTCTCTGACATCTTAGGAGGGTGTTGAGGGTGACCCCAGGTGCCCAGGGGGAGGTTTGGGGTGACCACCATGTCTCTGGGTGGTTTCGGGTGACCCCAGCGTCCTGCAGGCTGGCGAAGGAGGAGATGCAGTTCCAGCCGCTGGAGGACATTGGGGAGACCCTCGGGGACACCCTTGAGCCCCCTCCACGGCCACCCCCAGGCACCTTCACCCGACGCTTCTCCCTGCTCCGCCGCAAGAACAGTGCCGGCTCTGAGGGGGGGCTTGGCCCTGAGCCCCCCCCAGGGGCCCCCCCTGCGCCTGCTGCCCCAGGGGACGGGGATGGGGACAGCCTCAGGGGGGACACAGCCGTTCTCCTGGGGGATGCCCCGGGAGGGAGCAGCGGCTCCCACGACCGCTGGCTCCTGCACCCCAGCGCTAATGACATAGTTTAAGGGGGGGGAACTCCAAAACACCCCCCCCAACACAGCTAAGCCTGTACAAGCCCCCCATGAATCCCTGTTGGGAATAAACCCCCAGCCCTGAATCCTGTAGCTTTATTGAAAGGATTTGGGGGGGGCAGCAGGAACCCCTGCCCCACAGAAAAGGGGTACAAAAATAGAAGTACTAAAAGCCCCCCCAAACAGGGGTGCAGGGCCTTGCCCCCCCCAAGAGAATAGGGGGCAAGGCCAAGCCAGTAGTATCTAAAATGGGACCAGCCCAGAGAAGGGGGGGCCCCCCCAAGCCCCCAGTCAGCGGTTGGGGGGGCGGCCATGGGGGGGCCGGGTGCGGCGGGCAGCTGTGGCCAAGCGCTGCTGGGCTAGGAAGGACTGAGCTCCCCCGGGGGGGGCCCGTGGCCCCACTCCCTCGCTTGCCTGCTGCTGCAGCGCCAGGCCCTGGCAGGGGGGACACATGAGTTGAGTGTCGGACCCCCCAAACCCACAGTGCCTGGGGAGGCCGTAAGGACCCCCAGCACCAAGCCACTGACCGCTTCGAGTTGATGCATTTACCTCACCAAATACCCCCCCCAATTACAGCCCCCCCAAATATTTGCTCTCTCCCAGGGTATCTTCGCCCCCCCAGAAGTATCTATAACCCCCCCCAGGGGTACCTGCTCGCCAAGAAGTACCTATGGCCTCCCCAAGAGCATTCTGTGCCCACTACATGGTATCTGCTGTCCTTGAGAATATCTGTGCTCCCTCCCACAGCCTTTGCCCAGGGGGGCATCCATGCCCCCCCCCCCCCAGCCCCCCCCCATCGCTCACCATGTTGTACCAGGCGGTGACGAGCAGCCGCTCCTCCCGCTCCCGCTGCGCACGGCTTCGCTCGCAGTCGCTCTGGGGGGGGCCAGGGAGGGTTGAGCCAGAGCTGGGGACCCCCGGACACCCCCTCCCAGCCCCCCCTCACCTCCAGGTGCCGGATCAGAGTGTCCTTCTCCTGCAGCTGGTTCTGGAGGGCACGGAGGGCGGGGGCCGCCACGGGGCCAGGGGGCTTCGGCTCCAGCGCCCGCAACACCTGGTGGGGTTGACAGCATAGGACCCCCAAACCCTGACACGGAGGAGGCCCCCCAGGGTCCCATTCCCTGCCAAAGACCCTCTGCCCTGCCAAACAGCCCTGGGGGGTCCCAGCATCCCCCCCAGATACCCCAGGGCTCCTGCCCAGCCAAGAAGAGTCCTGAGCACCCTCCCCGAGATCCTCCCAACGGGTCCCAGCCCCCCCCCATGCACCCAAAAATGCTCTGAGGAAGGTCCCAGACCCCCCCAAACCTAGGGCATCCCTAGAGGGCCCCAGAGCCCCCCATGCACCCAAGAGACCCTTGGGGAGAATCTTAGAGCCCACCCCCCAGTATAGGTACGATATTCTTGGTGCTTCCCACAACCCCTCCAATACCCCAAAACAGCCCTGAGGGCCCCCAAGCTCCCTCAACCCCAAGACCACCAGGGTCCCCGAGCCCCCCCAGTGCTCCCAGGGCAGCTCGGGGGGGGGTCCCGGCCCCACACCATGCGGGCCCCCCCAGCATGCCAACGGCAGCGCTGTTCCAGGACGTGCAGGGTCTCCTCCCTCCGGCGCAGGCTGCGCTGCAGCATCTCCACGTCCTGTGACCCTGCGGGGGGGCATGAAGAGTGGAGCGGGGTGGGGGGGCACAAAAAGGAGATCAAGCCAGGGAGGCTCCCACACCAGCTCTCTCCCCCTGGAGCCGCAGTCTGCCTGAGGGAAACTGAGGCATGGTTCAGCTCCTGCCACCTCTCTCTTCCCTGTGCCCTGCCCCCCCCCCCCCCCAACACGCCAACCCCCCCGGACACCCCGTACCGCTGCCATCCCCGCGTGGCTCCAGTTCCTCCTTCCCTTGCAGCTCTGCCCCTGCCTTGGGCAGCTCTTTGCTGGGAGACCGGGGAGGGGACACAGGTTGGGGACGTGGGGACGGGCTGTCCCGTCCACCCACCCCACCCGGGGGGCTAAGGCTGGCCCCTTCCCCCCCACACTCACAGCTCCTCCAGCGTCTCCTCCAGCAGCAGCAACTGGGGGGAATGAGGAGTGAGGGGGGGGCTCCAAGCACCCCCAAAGCCTAGGGGGGCCTGAGAAGCCCCTGCCCCCTCAAAACCCAAACCCTACTTGCCCTCAGATGTGGAAGCCATACTAAAACTATGACCTCCCCCAAACCATCAGAATTCTCCAATAAAATGAGAATCCCCTAACAACACTGAGAACCCCCCCCCCAAACAAATAGCAATGTTTTCTCACCTCCCCAAACCCCGATTCCTCAAGGAAGCCCGCACCCCCCCCACCCCACTCACCTCCTCTGTGGGGTCCCCCTGATCCTCCTGCACTGTATGCAGTTCCGCCACCCCTGTGGACTCCAGCCTGCGGGTTGGGGGGGTGTTAGGGATGCGGGGGGGCCTGAGGGGGGAGCTCGGGATACCATGACCCCCCCCGCCCCCACCTCTGCCGGTCAGCATCACGCAGCTGCCGCTGGAGCTGATCCCGCTGGAGCCGGAGCGTCACCTCCTGCGCCTGCAGCCGCCGGTTTTCCTGCTGCAGCCGCGCCACTGTCTCCCTGGGGGGTTCGGGGGGGTCAGGGGATCTGGGGAGGGCCCCAGGGTTGGGGACCCCCCCTTGCACCCACCTCAGCTCCGCAGGGAGGATTTCGGCTGCTAGGTTTCCTGCTGGGGCCGTCCCCTTCTCCAGCACTGCATGTGGTGGCGGGGGAGATGGATAGTTGGGGGGGGTGAGAAGTGACACTCCCAAACTGCACTCTGTGGACCCCCACTGCACCCCGGCCCCCCCAAAGCCCCCCAAACCCCCCCCAGGGTTACCCCCCCAGCCCAAAACCCCTGCCCTGAGCACGGATTCTCTGGTGTCTTGCACGAGGGTTGTGCTCAGCAGGATCTCCCTTCCCTGCGGGGTCTGTCACCTCCCCAGGAGGCTCTGTAACCGTCCGCCCAGGGTCCCTCACCCACCTGCCTGGCAGCTCTGCTGCACCTGAGCGCAGCGCAGCTCCTCGTTGGCCTCGCGCAGAGTGTCCCGCTCCTCCAGCAGCCGCTGTGAGCGAGGGATGTCAGCGGGGGGACGCAGCCATCCGGGATGGGGACCCCGGGCAGCCGGGGCCGGGGGAAGGACACCCCACCCACCTCCTTCTCCTTGTTCAGCGCCTCGAACTTCTCCTGCAGGTTCCTGAACTCCACCTGCCATTTCTCTGCCCGCTGCTCTGCCTCTGCCTGCTGCCCACTCAGCTCCTCCACCTGGGCGGGGCCACAGCTGACCACACCCCCCAGCCCTTAGCCCCACCCCAGGAACAGCCCCACCCACCACACCTTCACACCTCTGCTGGCATCCCCTGCCTGACCCGTGGGTGGCCCCGCCCCTGCCGACCTGGTCCCACCCCTAGCTCCACATAGCCCCACCCCCTTCCCTGGCTCCACCCACCATCGGTCACCCTGCTGGGGATGGCCCCACGCACCTCCCCATAGGCCCCGCCTCTGCTGCCTGGCCCCGCCCCACCTATGCCACACGGGGAGGAGCCTATAGACATAGCCCCGCCCCCTTCCCCGAAGCCACACCCCCCCAGTCCCAGCGGCATTGGGACCTGGGCCATGTTGCTCCACCCCGGCCCAAAGCCCCGCCCCAACCGACCCCTGCAGCCCCGCCCACCTAGCCGCAGCCCCGCCCACCTGCCTGCGGGCAGCCTCCAGCTGCGCGCAGCCCGCCTGCGCCCGGCCCAGCTGCTGCTGCAGCGCGGAGGCGCGGCGCAGCTGGGCGGCGTGGCGCTCCTCCAGCGCCCGCACCCAGCGCCGCAGGTCGCCCGCCGCCGCCGCCCGGCCCCGGTACGCCGCCACCGCCGCCTCCAGCCGCCCTGCGCGCGCCGACGACGCCCTGCCGGACGGGCGGCACCGCTGACCCCCTCCCTGCGCCAGCAGCACCGGGGGGCGCGCCCATAGGGGTGTCCGGGCAACCCTGTCCCCCTGTGGGACCCCAGCCCACCTCAGCACGTCCATCTCGTCGCGCAGGGCCCGGGCCTCCCCGGCCAGGCCGCTCAGCTCCTCTGCTCGTGCCTGCAGCCCCCGCGCCTCCCGCTCCAGCCTGTTGCAGCGTGCCCGCAGCTCCTCCTTCCCGCTCTCCAGCCTGCGCAGTGGGGAACCCGGTGTCAGGGGCACCCCCGCGGCACAGGCGTGTGGGATGCATCTTGCCCCCCCCCCCCGATCCCCATTTTGTTCTCTCTGGCACAAAACCCAGATCCCAGAAATCGGGGTGACCCCCCTGCTAAGGGAGCCAGGCACCCGGGCTGGCCCCCTCCCCTTGCCCAGGGGACCCAGGCATCCGGGTCCTACCGGTAATTCTCCTCCTGCAGCTGCTCCACCTGCGTCTGCAGCAACAGCAGCTTCTTGGCGGTAGCGCCAGCAGCATCGGTCTCCAGCTGTGCCTTCTCCTCCCGCAGCGCCCGGTTCTCCTCTGCCAGGCTGCCCTTCTCCTCCAGCAGCACCGCCACCTGCCCCACGGCAGCAGGACCCAGGTGTCCGGGAGGAGGCCCGGGTGTCCGGGCTCCCATCCCAGCGGAGTCTCGCTGTGTGTCTGCACCCAACCCTCACAGAGGACAGCAAAAAATCCTCTCCCGCTCAGCATTACTGCTTTGGGTGCCCTCACCGCAGCTCTAGAAATGGGGAGGGAACCTCACTGGGGGATCCAGATGATTGGGGGACCCCCACACCCACCAGGAGGACCCAGCCATCCAGGCCCCACCTGCTGCTCCAGTTCAAGGCAGCGCTGCTGTGGTCCCCCGGCCTCCTCAGGCTCCTCACTCAGAAAGTAGTAGCGCCGTGACTGCAAAAGGAACAGGCGGGGCGGTATCAGTGCTGGGGGGTCACCCAGACACCCCCAAACCCCCTCAATCGCTCTCTGTCCCTCCCCAACAATCCCCAATCTACCCCAGCCTTGGGGGTCCCTGCATCCCCCCCCCGCCAAACGCTCCTACTGCAGTTGTCCCCCACCGACCCTGGCCTTGCTCCCCTATCCCTGCACCCAGCCCCCTCAGTCTGCCCCCCATCCCTCTACCTGTGCGTCGAAGTTCCCATACGTCTCCACCACTATCGTCTCTGACGGCTCTTTATCCAAAAGCTGTGTGAAGGAAAAAAATCACAAAATAGGGTTTGGGGGGCTCTTCAGGCACCCCCATAACCCCCACGGCTTCCCCAAAATCCCCCAAGAACCACCCCCAAAAACCTTCCCACAGAGCCCTCTGGCCCCATTCACTCTCAAGCCCCCAAGATGCCCCAAAATCCCCCTGAGCCCAACCCACAGGGACCCCCAACCTCTCCTGACCCCCCGACCCGCCTAGGGCCCCCAACACCTCCTGGGGAACCCCAACAGCCCCCTGGGGACCCTCAAACCACCCCCACCTCCTGGATGGCCGTCATCACCACGTGCTGCACCGACTCCTCCAGTGTCATAATGCGCTGGATGTGCTCTGTAAAGGGGAGATGTGGGGGGGTTAGGGGGGTTAAGGGGCATTTCAGGGGGGTGGGGGCCCCCCAGCCCTGCACCCACCTTCCCGCCTCTCGCAGCTCACAGCGCACCCCAGCACCAGTCGCACCAGTTTGCCCAGTTGCTCCGGGTCAGCGTGCTGGGCTGCCAGCGCCACGTCGGGCACGTGCTGCTCTGCCACCGCCTGGCCCAGCACCTGGGGGGCCGGGAAGGGGGGGGCAGGGTCAGCCCCCCTCTGGGGAACCTCCCCACCCCAAAACGGGGGGCCCGGATGCCTGGGTCCCCCATGCACCCCCACACTTACATCCTGCCAGTACTCCAGGACGCTTTGCAGCACCTTCCGCAGGTTGCTCACCTGTGTGTGGGGCGAAAGCTGGGAACCCCCCCATACCCCCAAAATAACCCCCCGCATTGCTGTGGCCCTGCCTCAGGTTTTCCCAAAACGGCCCTCCCCAACTGAATCCCCAAAACTCTCCCAATCAGCCCCTGCATTGCGTCCCCCAAAATGTCCCCCCCCAACAAGCTGCCCCCAGACCCCCCCAAACCAGCACTTCCAAAACCTCCACTCTCCCTTCTCACTCCCCAGAGCAGACCGAACGCTGAGAATGATCCCCCAAAACACACACAGAAGTGTCCCCCCACAAACATGCCCCCGTCAATACGTGCCCCCCCCACCTTCAGCCGCCAGTTATCTTCAGCGTCATCCCGGATCCGGCCCAGCCATGTCTCGTTGAACCACGAGGCGTCGCTGGGGGGCACAGGGTGGTTCCCAAAATCAGGTCCCCTCCCGCCACGCTGCCCCCACCTGGGGGTGCCCCAGACCCTTTGGGGGGCCCTAAGGGTGTCCCCAAAGTGGGGGGGCCGTGTCCCCCTACCACTCACATGCTGTGCAGGACGTGGGCGAGGGCCACCCCACTAGCCAGGTCCTGGGGGGAGGCACAGGGCGAGGGGGGGGTGAAGGTCTGCAGCTGGGGGGCACAAAGGGGGGGGGTCAGGGCATGGCCACCCCCGAAACAGCTCCCCTGGACCTGCTCAGAGCTGAGAACGGACAACTCGTGTCCTGCCCCCCCCCCAATGCCTCCCTTGCAGTCAGGGGAGCCCCCAAACCTGCACAAGCCCCCCAAAGCACTGCAGGGGGGGCAGGCCCCCCCTTTTTACCCTCAGCAACATTCTCCTAGGCATAGGGTAGAACCCACTGGGCTGCCCCCCCTGTTAACCCCCCCCCCATTAGCTGGGGGCAAAGGGCACCAGATGGGTCACTGGGTGCTGGGGGGGGTCACAAGGGCTCAGCAGGTACCCGAGAGGAATCACAGGGCCTGGGGGGGGGTGGGGAGGTGTCACAGGGTGCCGGGGGTGCTCGGGGGGGTCACCAGGCCGCAGGAAGAGCCTGGGGGGGTTCAGGGGGTACGAGGGACCTGGCAGGGAGATCACACGGGCGCGGGGGTGCCCGGGGGGGTCACACGAGCCCGGCAAGGTCTCGGGGGGTCCGGGGGGGTCCCAGCCCCCCCTTACCCAGGTGAGCAGCGGCCCGCACGCATCCCGCCCAGCCGCCGTGGCCGCCATCTCAGGGCCGGTCCGCCAGGGCCACCGAGCCGCGCCCAGAGCGGCTGCACCTGCCTGCCCCGCCCCCTTCCGGCCCCGCCCCTCCGCTCTCTCGGGACCGGTCCTCCTGGGCTACAGAGTCGTGGCCAGAGCGGCCTCACCTGCTCGCCCCGCCCCTTCCGGCCCCGCCTCCGCCGCCATCTTGGACCCGGTCCTCCAGGGCTACAGAGATGTGGCCAGAGAGGCCACAGCGGCTCTCCCCGCCCCTTCCGGCCCCGCCTCCGCCGCCATCTTGGACCCGGTCCTCCAGGGCTACAGAGATGTGGCCAGAGAGGCCACAGCGACTCTCCCCGCCCCTTCCGGCCCCGCCTCCGCCGCCATCTTGGACCCGGTCCTCCAGGGCGACAGAGTACCGCGCCCAGAGCGGCCTCATGGGGCGCCCCGCCCCTTCCGGCCCCGCCCCCGCCGCCATCTTGCACCCGGTCCTCCAGGGCTACCGAGATATGGCCAGAGCGGCCTCAATAGAGGCGCCCCGCCCCTTCCGGCCCCGCCCCCGCCGCCATCTTGGACCCGGTCCTCCAGGGCTACAGAGATGTGGCCAGAGAGGCCACAGCGGCTCTCCCCGCCCCTTCCGGCCCCGCCTCCGCCGCCATCTTGGACCCGGTCCTCCAGGGCTACAGAGTACCGCGCCCAGAGCGGCCTCATAGGGGCGCCCCGCCCCTTTTCGACCCCGCCTCCGCTGCCATCTTGGGGCGGTCCGCCTGCGCTCTCGAGCTCCGTCCAGACGGGCCGCCCCTGCAGGCCCCGCCCCTTTCCGGCCCCTCCCCTTTCCGGCCCCTCCCCGCCGCCATCTTGGCAGCCAGCACCGCCCCTCCCGGCCCCGCCGCTGACTCAGCGCCGCGTCACCGCCCGCCCCCGCCCCTCCGGCCGCTCCCGTCTGCCCGGCCGGGCCCGCCCCGCCCCGTCGGGGACCGGCAGCCGCCAGGTGCGGGGGGGGGGGGGCCGGGGAAGTGGGGGGGGACCGGCGCCGGGGACGTGCGGGGTCAGGCCGGGCCGTTTCCCCTGCGGGGCGGGATTGGCGGCACCGCCCCCGTGACGTTAGCGACGAACTCGGCGACTCCGGTTGCGTCACCGGCGTGGGGCGGGGGGGGGGGCGGCGGGAACCGGCCCCAGGGGACCCAGGCGTCCGGGGGGGTGCGGGGGGGGGTGTCAGCGGCATCGCCATGGCAACACCGGCGCGCGCTGCTTCTACCCCCGCGGCGGCACTTCCGGTTCTGGGACGGGGGGAGTCCGGGACCCGCCCTCGTGCTCCCACTGCGGTTCGGGAGAGCCCCCCAGCACTCCCAGTGCAGTCCTGGGGATATCCCAGTGCTCCCAGTAGAGCCCTGGAAACCCCCCAGTGCTCCCAGTAGAGCCCTGGGGACATCCCAGTGCTCCCAATGGAGCTTTGCCCCTGCCCCACCGTGTCCCAGTACACCCCCAGTGCCCCCAGTCTGGCCCCAAGACCCTCCCAGTGCTCCCCCCCGGTCGTTGCCACCACTGTGAGCCCAGGCGTCTGAGCCCAGGGCATGCTGGGAAATTCCCACCCCGCCGGGCCTCTGGGTTCCCAATGGACTCCTGGGTCCCCCTGAGCCACCCCCCCCCCCAGCCTCGCTCCACCCCACCCTCGGGTGCACGGTCACTCCCACCAGTTAGTCCCAGTCCCTCCAGGACTCTCAGTTTCCAGGGAGGAGGGTGGGGGGTGGCCCAGATGGATGGGTTCTCACCCCACTGGCTGTGGTGGGGGGACAGCGCCGGATGCCTCGGTCCCCTGCGGATGGGGGGGGTTCACAGGGCCTGGCCCCGGACGCCTGGGGCCCCTGTGTGGGCAAGCCCCCCCCCCCGCACCGAAAACCCGGTGGCAGCTGCGGCCGTTGGGGCCGTTGGGCACCCAAAGGTGATGCCAAGTGAGAGGTGCTGGGGGGGGGGATCCTGAGACCTCCCCGGGTCCCGGCCCCCCCGTGGCCCCCCAGGTCCAGGCCCAGCCCCTGCAGCTGGAGGACCCCGGCATCGGGGTAAGAGCTGCCATCCCCCCTCCGTTTTACAAGCCCCCCCCCGACTTCCTGCTCCCGCCACTTCCTGGCATGGGGAGGGCGCAGCTGGGGGACCAAGGCATCCAGGTCTCACACCCCCCCCCTCGCCTCAGTTTCCCCCGTGGGGGGGTAGAACCAGGGCAGGGGGGCCTGGGACACCCGGGTCCCCAGGGGTCACAGCAGGGGGTCTGGCTGGGCCTGACTCAGGGGCTGCTTGTGGGGAAGGAGAAGTCAGGAGGGAAAATGAGACAGCCCCAAAATCCCCTAAAATCCAGGGTGGGGGCGGGGCCCGGATGCCCGGGTCCCCCCTGGAAAGCCCCCGGGGCTGCTGGCAGCGCGGGGCATTAGCATGTGGCCGAGACGAGGTGGGGGGACCCCTGTGCCGCCACCCCGCACACGTGTCCTCATGCATGCACACGTGTGTGTGTCCCTGCCCCGCCCCGGCAGGCCAGGACACGCCGCTCGTTAACCCGCGTCTGCCCCGCCCGGACGCCTGGGTCCCCCGCCGGGCAGGGGCGTCCTGGGGGACTCAGGCTGGGGGGTCCCATGTGCTGAGCGCGGGTGTGCGAGGCCGGGGCGCGGGGAGGGAAGTGACTCATGCGTTGCCGATGGTGACTCAGGGACGGGGACTGGACCCAGGCGTCTGGGCGCCCGTGGGGGGACCCAGGCATCCGGGCGCCCACAGCACGGGAGCCGACATGCATGGGCACCATGTGAGCTCGTGCGTGAGCACGGCCCTGACATGACACGCGTGTGCTCTGCGCTCGCCCCAGCTCTGGTGTGGGCTGGGATCACACGCGTGTGCCCCCAGACCTGTGCTGGGGCCTGTGCTCGCACACGTGTTCACCAGGATGTGACCAGAGCCTGTGCTCACATGTGTGTGCACCTGGACATGTGCTGGGGCCTGTGCTCACATGCATGTGCACCAGGATGTGTGCTGGGGCCTGTGCTCACACACGTGTTCACTGGGACACAACCAGAGCCTGTGCTCACACATGCATGTTCACAGGGATACGACCAGAGCCTGTGCTCACATGTGTGTTCACCAGGACATGACCAGAGCCTGCGCTCACACGCGTGTGCACCAGGACACGTGCTGGGGCCTGTGCTCACATGTATGCGCACTGGGATGTGTTCTGGGGCCTGTGCTCACACGTGCGTGCACTGGGACGTGTGCTGGGGCCTGTGCTCACACATGTGTGCACATGGACACGTGCCGGGGCCTGTGCTCACATGCGTGTGCACCAGGACACGTGCTGGGGCCTGTGCTCACATGCGTGTGCACCTGGATACCTGCTGGGGCCTGTGCTCACAGACACGTTCACTGGGACACAACTAGAGCCTGTGCTCACACATACATGTTCACAGGGATATGACCAGAGCCTGTGCTCACACATGTGTTCACCAGGACATGACCAGAGTCTGTGCTCACACGCGTGTGCACCAGGACACGTGCTGGGACCCACGCTCACACGCGTGTGCCCTCCCAAAGCCCCGCCCACGTGTACCCCGTGCACACGCCGGTGCTGCGTGCCCCCCAATATGCCCCCACGTCTGTGCTCACTGGTGCGTGCCCCCCTTGCACACGCGTGTGTCCCCCCACCGTTACACACCCCCCCCGCTCCCCCGCAAGGCCCCGCCCCTTCCCGCACGGGGGCGTGTCCCTTCGCGGCGAGGGGGGGCGTGCCCGGCGGGAGCCGCAGCCAATGGGGCCGCGTTTCCGCCGCGGGCGGGTATAAGGCGGGCGGGCGGCGCGGCGGGGGGACGCGGGTTCGAGTCCCGCCGCTGCTTCCGCGCCTTTCCCCGTTGGGCCGCATGTGCGCGCGGATGGAGCCGCCGTTCTACCGACCCGCGCCCTTCCCGGGCGGCTTCTGCCGGCCCGAACCCGACTACGGGGCGCTGGCGGGAGCGCTGCCGCCGGGGGCACCCCCAGAGCCCTTCCGCGGGCTCAAGCCGACGCCCTGCCCCGACGGCGGCTTCTTCGGTAGCGGCACCGGTACCGGCGGTTTCTTCTACCCCGGCCCCGGGGAGCGCGACGGCTTCACCGGCAGCTTCGCGCAGGCGCTGGACGAGCTGCACCAGCCGGGGCCGCCCAACGTGGCTCTGCCGGAGCCGTCGGGGCTGGCGGCGGCGGCGGCGGGGGGAGGAGGACCCTTCCCGGGGGTCCCCGGACCAGCACCGGAGGCGGAGGCGGCGGAGCCGGGCCCGGACTCTCCGGAACGGCTGCAGGCAGAACGACGGCGGTTGCGGAACCGGCTGGCGGCGAGCCGTTGCCGGCGGCGGAAGCTGGAACGGATCGCCCGGCTGGAGCAGCGCGTCCGTGGGCTCCGCGCCCAGAACGCGGCGCTGGCGGCGACGGCGGCCGGGCTCCGCGCCCAGGTGCGGCGGCTGCGCGGCTCCGTGCGCGACCATGCCGGCTCCGGCTGCCCGCTGCCCCCCGGCGCTGCCCTCGGCTTCTAGCCATCCCCCCCCGGTCGGGGAACGGACCGGCCCCGCCGTGGCCGCTGCCCGGTGGAGACACCCCCCCCCCCCCACCCAACACCCCGATGGGGACCCCACGGACCTGGATGGACCCGGAGGGACGGGGAGCCCCGATGGGATGCTGCGTGGGACTGTGCCGGGATGAGGACCACGGCTTCGGCAGGGGGGGTCCTGGTGGGGACCCCCGTGGACACAGACCCCCATCGGCTCCGGCTGCTGCTCGGTGAAGGCCAGTGCTTCTCGGGGGGGGCACCCAGAGGGGACCACCCCCCCCAGCATGGACCTGGAGGAGCTGGGGACCCGCGATGGAGAACCCCAAAAGGACCTGTGAGGATGGGGGACCCCTGGACTGGGCCCCCCCCAGCATGGACCAGCCTGAAGGGACCCGCAGGAGCGGGCACCCCTAGTTAGGCCCCTGCCGTGGGGTTGGGGGACCCCCAGGGCCTGCAGGAACGGGACCTGTGGGACGGACCGGGTATCCCCAAACCTGGTCTGGGAGTGCCCCCCAGCTGGGCCTGGGGGGGACCTGCAGGGTCGGGCCCCCCAAACTGGGGATTCACCCGGGGGGGGGGGATATCCCCAGGATGGACTAATTTTGTAGGGGGCTGAGCCCCTGTTCTGTGCACCCCAAACGGGGGGTGTATTGGGGGGGACCCCCCGTAACGTTTACAGGCCCCCGCCGGTGCCCCCACATCCGAGGGGGGTCGGGGGCGTTTTGTTGTCGCTGTTTTTTTTTTGTACGTTTGTATTTAATTAATAATAATTGTAATAATGGGTCTAATTGTGCTGTGTTCTGGGGGGGGGGGGGGATGTCGTGTGTGTCCGTGTCCCCTCGCCGGCGTGTCCCGCCTCGCCCCGTGGGACCCCCCCGCGGCCCCCAGAGCCCGCGGGCACCGACGTCAGCGGAAGAGGGCGGTGTCGGGGCTTTCCCCGCTGACGCAGCCATGCCCATATATGGGCAGGCGGGGGCCGTTCCGGGAACCCCCACCCGCGCTGCCCGGCACCGCCCGCCCCGGGGCGGCACTTCCCGGCCGGGACTCCCCCCCCCCCCCAGCCCCGCGGGACGCAGACGGCCGGGACCCCGCCGTGACCCCCGGGGGGGCTGGTCTATAGGGGTGCCCTCTGTAACCCCCATCTCCCAGGGGGCTGTGCGCGGGCCCCTCCCCTCCCAAACCCCGCCCCCCCCGCCCCGCGATGGCGCTGGCGCGGCTGGAGCGGGACCCGGCGGGCGCGGGGCGGTTCGGTTCGGCCGTGCCCCCCCTCTGCCGCCACCGGCCCTGCGCCCTCGGCGTGGACGAGGCGGGGCGGGGGCCAGTGCTGGGTGAGGTCGGGGTCGCGGGGGGGGGGTGTGTGGTCGGGGGACGGCTGCACGTGGCGCGGCTGCGGTTTGCACTGGGCTGGGGGGGGGGGGTGTCCTTCCTCCCGCCCCGGTCTCACCCCCCCCGCGCCCCCTCCTCTAGGGCCTATGGTTTATGGGATCTGCTACTGCCCCGTGGAGAAGCTGGAGGAACTGGAGGCGCTGGGGGTGGCAGGTGGGAGCGTCTCGGGGGGGGTGGGCACCGGGGGGGGGGAGTTGGGGAGCCCCGGGGGGTCCGGGGGGGGGCGGAGGTTTGGAGGTCCCAAGGGTGGGTTTGGGGCACGGGGGATGTTGGGGGGTCCTGGGATGGGTGAGGGTTCCTGGGGAGAGTTGTGGAGTCCGGGAGGGTCCGTCACCCTGCCCCCGCCCCCAGACTCGAAGACGCTGTCGGAGGGGGAGCGGGAGCGACGCTTTGGGCTGCTGGAGGCGGCGAGCGACGTCCTGGGGTGGGCACTGCATGTGCTGCCCCCCGACCACATCTCTGCCTGCATGCAGCAGCGGTGAGACACCCCCCCCGACACCCCCAGAACCCCCCAAACCCCACCGGGGCCCCCCCAACCACATCTCTGCCTGCATGCAGCAGTGGTGAGACCCCCCCCCCGACACCCCCAGGGCCCCCCAAACCCTGCTGGGGCACCCCTAACCACATCTCTGCCTGCATGCAGCAGTGGTAAGACCCCTCCAACCCCTCCCCAGGGTCCCCTAGACCCCTCTGGGACCTCCCCTTGGTCCCCCCAGCACCCTTTGGGTGCCCCTGACTCCCTAAACCAGGTTCCTCCAGTCTCCATCTCCTGCCCCACCACCCCCCCAGTTCGGGGTGCTGGGGGGGTTGCTCCCCATTTGGAGTGCTGGGAGGTGACACCCCCCCGACCCCCCCAGAGCCAAGTACAACCTGAACGAGCTGTCGCACGATACAGCTGTGGGCCTCATCCAGTTCGCACTAGACTCTGGGGTGCAGGTGGCCGAGGTGGGTTTGGGGGGGCTGGAGGGTGTGGGGGGTGCCCAGGTGCAGGCAGGGGGGAACTGGGGGGGCCCTGGGCTGACCGTGAACCCCACCCTTCTCCTCCCTCTGTGCCTTGGTTTCCCTCACCGGGCTGAGGATTTGGGGGGAGAGTTGGGGCTCTGGAGGGGGCTCTGCGTTGCTTTGGGGTGAATTTGGGGTGTTTTGGGGGCGTGCAGGGGGAGTCTGGGATTGTTTGGGGTGATTTAGGGTGGATTTTGGGGTGCCGGGTGGCTTCAGGTTGATTTGGAACTGCTTTGGGGGTGCTTTTGAGGAAGGGGGGTCAGGGTGCAGCAGAGGGTTTGGGAGGGGTTGAGGAGCTTTTGCAGGGGTTTTGGGGTGCTGGGGGAATGGCAAGATGGATCAAGGAGCCAGGGGTGATTTTTGGGGAGCTGGGGGTGATTTTGGGGGACCGGGGCTCCCCCAGGTGTTCGTGGACACAGTGGGGCCAGCAGAGAAGTATGAGGCGAAGCTGCGGCAGCGCTTCCCGGGGCTGGAGGTGACCGTGCGCCCCAAAGCTGACGGGCTCTTCCCCGTCGTCAGCGCTGCCAGCATCTGCGCCAAGGTGGGCACCAAAACCCCCCCCCCCCCCCGAAAACATACCCACCCTCCAGGGGCCATCCCCCCCAGCACCCCACATCTACTCCCTCACTCTGCCCCAGACCCAGCTGTACCCTGGGGCAGTGAGTTTCATGGGGGGGCCCAGGACCCCCATAATCTCTCTGGGGCCCCCCAAATCCCTCTGGCCCCGCTCCCTCAGGTCGCCCGTGACCGGGCCGTGAAGCACTGGAAGTTTGTGGAGGACCTGGAGGACATTGACCGGGATTATGGCTCAGGGTACCCCAACGGTAGGAGTGGCTGGGGGGTGGGGGGGTGGGCACAGGGGCATCTGGCCCCCGGGGGACCCTGATGTCCAGGCGCCCCTCATGGCTCCCCCCCCCCCCAGACCCCAAGACAAAGGAGTGGCTGCGGCGGCACCTCGAGCCTGTCTTTGGGTTCCCCCAGTTCGTGCGCTTCAGCTGGGGGACAGCGCAGGAGCTGCTGCAGCGCGGGGGGGTCCCCATCAAGTGGTACGGGGGAGGGGGTCCGGGCGGGGGGGGGAACCCTACAGGGGCTGCTGCGGCTCAGGGGGATCCCAGTGTGATGCTGGGGGGGGTCTGTGGTGAAGGGGCTATGAGACAAAAAGGGGAAGGTCCCTGTGTAATTGGGGGGGGCACAAGGGGGCTCCATCTGTGCTATGGGGGGCTGGGGACACACACCAGACCTGTGCAATGGGGGGGACACAGGAGGTCGTGTCTCTGGAATGGGGGGGATGAGGTTGGGGGGTGTGTTCCCATGCAATGGGGGGGCACCAGGGGCCCATGCACTGGTAAGGGGCACAGGGGTCCTTGCCTTGCAGTTTGGGGGGGGGGGGGCAGGCAGGAGGCCCCACGGACTCCAGGGTCCCCTGTGCCTCCCCTGGGGTCACTGACGTCCACCCCCCAGGGCTGATGAGGACCCCAAGCAGGACTCTACGGCCCCCCCCTCGGTGCTCTCCTACTTCGCCCGGACCCCGGCCCGGCGACTCCCCCACCGCTTCTTCCATGAGCGCAGCCTGCGGCCCCTGGCCGAGCTGTGACCGCCCCTGAAATGGCAGCCCCCAACCCCCACCCCCAATAAAGCAAGTGGTTGTTTTTTTACAAAGAATGGCGAAAAAAAACCAAATCCACTTCTTTTTTGCGGGGGGGGTGGGGGGGGTGGGGTAGCAACAAACCCATTTATTCCCCCTGTGAAGTTGGGGGAGTCACAGGGAAGGGGGGGCAGGGGGTGTCTGTACCTTTTGTGGGGTCTATGGTGTTGCAGGGTGGGAGTGCACAGACCCCATTATGCTGGAGTTTGGGGGGGGGCGTTTGGGACTCCCTGGATTTGAGGAGGGGTTGTGGCCCCCCCCATGGTCATGTTGTCATGTCATCATGTTGTCGTGTCATCGTCCCCCTGCCGTGGGGGGAAGGGAACCCAGGTGTCTGGCCCGTGTTCCCCCCCCACCCCCGAACTTAATCGGTCCTGGCTGGGCGCCTGGAAATCGCCATGTCCTCAATCCCGGAGGATTAGGGGTCTAATCCGGGGGGGGGTACCGGGGGGTCACTGGGGGGGGGCCTGAGCAGCCCCGCCCACACCCCCTCTTTTGGGCGCGTTTTTAGGGGGGTCACGGTGCTGTAATGTCACTAATGAGGCGGGGGAGCGGGGTCGTGGCGGGGGGGGTATTGCCCGAATATTACACGGGACACACACCCGGGGGGTGGGGCCCGGAGCGCCCCCCCCCTCCCGAGCGGACCCCGGCGTCCGGCCTGGAGAGCGCGGCCGGTTCAGCACCGCGGACAGCGCCGGAGGGGGGGGGGCGAGCCGGGGGCGTCCTGGCAGCGCAGGGGTTAAACCCCCCCTCCCCCGGGGTGGGGCCGTTCCCCCCCCCGGACGGCCGGGTCCCCCCGTGGGGGCGGGGCTGGGCGGGGCCGGGGGGCGGGGCGCTCCCGGGGGTCCCGCGCGGCGGAGGATGGCGGCGGGCGGCTGAGGGGGGGGCTGCGGGCACCAGGGGCGCGGGGGGGGGGGCCGGGACCCCCCCGCACCGGCAGCGGCGGCGCCATGGACGACTCGGGCGTCATCCGCCGGCGGCGGCTGCAGGTACCGGGGGAGGGGGGTCGGTGCCGGGAGGGGTCGGTACCGGGAAGGTGGAGGCCCGGTCCGGGGGGGGGATGTACTGGGCAGGGCGGATACGAGGAGGGGGGGAATGCAGCCCCCGTACCGGGAAGTTCGGTTCGGGCGGCATCAGCACCGGGGGGGGGGGTGTGATGCGGACCCGGTACCAGGGGGGCTGCAGGGCTGGGGGGGTCCGGGGCTGCCAGATCTGGGAGGGGGCTTCAGACATAAGGGCGCCCTGGCGGGGGGGAATGGAACCGGAGCCTGGGCCCCCAAGCAACGGGGCAGGGCCCGGGGTGTCCCCCCCCTCCAAGCGCTGCTGCGGGGGGTGGGGGTCTGTCCGGAGGGATCGGGGGGCTCCGGGAGGGTCCGGACCGCCCCCCACCCTCTGCTGCGTTTTGCAGAAGGATCTGCCGCTGCCGCGAAAGAGCAGCAGGTGAGAAACCCCCCCCCATTGCGCCCCCATCGCCCCCCCATTGCGCCCCCATTGCACCCACCGCCCCGGCCCCGCCCCCGGCCCCGCCCCGCTGCAGCCGCCGCCGCCGCGTCCGTTCGTCCCCCCCCGCCCCGCCGAGGCGCCGCCGCCCCGGAGTCCCCGGCCCCCCCCCCCCGGGTTCTTGGAGCCCCCGATGCCGATCCTGGTGGGCAGCAGCATGTTCCGCCGCACCAAGAGGTACCCGGGGCCTCGGCCTTCCTCCCCCCATCCCACCCTCATTCTCATACTCCATCCCTTCCCCATCCTTCATCCTCAGCCTTCATCCCTCTCCATCCCCATCCTCATCCCCCCTCCATCCTCATTCAGCCTTCATCCCTTCTCCACCCTCATCCCCATCCTCGTCCTCATCCCTCCTTCATCCTCATCCTTCATCCTCGTCCTCTTTCATCCTCATCCTCACCCTTCATCTCTTCTCCTCCATCCTCCTCCCTCCTTCATCCGCATCCTCTAGCCCTCAACCCTCCTTCCTCATCCTCCATCCCCAGCCCCCCCAGCCTCATGAGCCCTCCCATGGCCACTGCCCCCCCCCGACCCCCCATTCCTGCACCCCCTGGTGGGGGAGGGGCTATGGGTGGCCCCCCGGGTGCCTTTGGGTGTCATGAGCACATTTGGGTGTGAAGACACACATAGGGGGGGGAGCGTCTGTGAGGGGGGGTCCTGGCCTCCCCCCGACGGCCCCCCCACTCTCCCCCAGCTGCCGCACGAGCAACCGGAAGAGCCTGATCCTGACCAGCACCTCCCCCACCCTCCCACGGCCCCACTCGCCGCTGCCCGGACACATCGGTGAGACCCCCAGAACCCCACTGTCCCCCAACCCCCTCCCAAGGCCTTGGAAGCCCCCAGGTCCCCCCAGAAACCCCCAAAGGATCCCATAAAGATCCAGGGATCGATAGGCCCTGCCCAAGGACCCCCCCAAAACGCTGGGACCCCCCCAAGGGACCGATTGCCCCCCCCAGCCCCAATAACCCCACTGGCCTCCCTGGTACCTATAGGGACCCCCAAAGCAGGGAGGGCCCCCCCCAGCCCCTGGGGTCCCTCCTAGCCCCCCCTTTTCCCCTGGGGTGGGTTGCATCTGTTTGGCCCTGCCCCCCTCTGGTGTGGGCGGGGCCTGGCAGGGCAGGGGTGTCAGGGCGGAGCAGTGGTGACGTCACCTCCTTGTTCCCCCTGCCCTGCCCTCGCCCCCCCCCCGCAGGCAGCAGCCCCCTGGACAGTCCCCGCAACTTCTCGCCCAGCAACCCGGCCCACTTCTCCTTCGCCTCCTCCCGCCGGTAAGGGGACCTGTGTGTCCGGGGGAGAGACCCAGGCATCGGGGGGGGGACGATCTGGGCATCTGGGAGGGGGACCTGGGCATCTGGAGGGGGGATCCAGGTGTCTGGGGGGGACCCAGGCATCCAGGTGCTGATGGGGGGGAGGTACCCAGGTGCCTGAGTCCCATCCCAGCTCAGGGGCGTTGGTGGGGGTCTCCCGGACACCTGGATCCGCTGACACCCCCCCCTCCCCAGTGCTGATGGGCGCCGGTGGTCGCTGGCCTCGCTGCCCTCCTCCGGCTATGGCACCAACACCCCCAGCTCCACTGTCTCGGTGAGTCGGGGGCCCCAGAGCCCCCCACATCCAGAGGACCCACTGGGGCATCCTCCCCATGGCAGGGGGGGTGGCTGATGGGAAGGTCACTGGGGGTCTGGGGTGGGGGGGTTGGCCAGGGGTCTGTGGGTGGGTTCTAGCACAGGTCTGGCTGTGGGGTTAGGTGTGGCTCCCACCAGTGGGAGCCTGGGGAGGGGTCGATGGGTGGCCAGGGGTCCCCGTGGGGTGCAGTGGGGCATGATGGAAGGTCCATGGGGTGCAGTCAGGGGACCATGGTGGGGCCAGCGGGTCCCTGTGGGTGGCCATAGATCCTCGTGGGGTGCCATGGGGGCGGTCCATAGGGGGGTCTATGAGGGTCCCTGGGGCGTGGTGGGGGTCCGCGGGGTCGGAGGGGTGACGCGGGCGCGCAGTCCTCGTGCTCGTCGCAGGAGCGCCTGCACCAGCTGCCAGCGCAGCCGACGCCGGAGGAGCTGCGCTTCCTCTCCCGCCACTTCGGCAGCTCCGAGAGCCTGGCTGAGGAGGATGGAGGGGCCCGGGGGGGGCCGGCCCCACGTCCCCGCTCCCGCAGCCTCAGGTGGGGCTGGGGCACTGGGGGGGTTGGGGACCCCAAGAGGCTGGGGGGGACTCCATGGGGGAATCAGGGCACTAGGAGGCTGGGGTCACCATGGGGTTGGGGGAGGCTTTGGGGAGACCATGGGGGGCACCATGGGGCTTGGGGACACCATGGGGAAATCAGGGCACCATGGGGTGGGGGACAGCAGGGTGATGGGGACACTGTGGCCATGGGACATCAGGGAGGTGGAATGGGGACACTGTGGTTCCCCATGGGGATGCCATGGAGGGATGCTGGGGGTCCTGCAGGTACTAGCGGTAGGGATGCTGGGGAGGGGAGGGGGGGATGCTGCGGGTCCCATGGGTGCCAACGGTGCCCCCTCAGCCCTGGACGCTCGCCCTCGTCCCACGACAACGAGATCGTGATGATGAACCATGTCTACAAGGAGCGGTTCCCCAAGGTGGGGCTGGGGGAATGTGGGCAGCTGGGGGAGCTATGTGGGACTGGGGGAGGACATGGGGTCTTGGGGAGTTCTGGTGGGGGGGCTAAGGGTGTTGGGGAGTTACGGAACAGCTCTGGGAGGGTCTCAGGCAGCTAATGGGCACTGAGGGAGGATATAGGGTCTTGGGGGGTCCTGGCAGGGTTATGGAGGTCTTGGGGTGTTATGAGGTATCTAGGGGGGGGATCATGGGGGCTCTGAGGTTCCTGGAGGGGAGGCGTAACAGCTCTGGGGGGTCTGGGGTGGCTGTGGGGCACTGGAGGAGGTTATGGGGTCTTGGGGGGCCCCAGGGGGCTGTGGGGGTGTCGGGAGCCATGGGCAGCACGTCCACCTGGGTCCCGCAGGCGACGGCGCAGATGGAGGAGCGGCTGGAGGAGTTCGTGCGGGGCTGCGGCCCCGGGGGGACACCGCTGGCCGATGGCGCCCTCAGCTTCATCCAGCACCAGCTGGTCGAGCTGGCGCGTGACTGCCTGGCCAAGGCCCGGCACGGCCTCATCACCGCCGGCTACTTCTACGAGCTGCAGGAGAACATGGAGCGGCTGCTGCAGGATGTGAGCCACAGCACCCAGTAGGGCCCAACAGGACCCATTGGCACCTAACGGGGCTCAGTGACACCCAGTGGGGCCCCAAGGGACCCATCAGGGCCCAACGGTGCCCAGCAGCACCCAACAGAGCCCAACATGGACCCAACAGGGCCCAATGCAGACCCATTGGCACCCAACGGGGCCCAAAGAGGCTCAGTGACACCCAACAGTGCCCCAAGGGACCCAACAGCACCCAGGTGGTCCCAGTGGAGCCCAATGGCACCCTCAGCACCTAATGGGGATGCACCAGGGCCATACAGGGCCCAATGGGAACCTTCAGCACCCAAGGGCACTCAATGGGACCCAAGAGGATTCCCCAAGGACCTGGTGGGACCCTGCTGGACCTAATGAGACCCAAGGGGATGTCCCGGGGCCCATGGGACCCCCCGGGACCCCCCAGGACCCAACAGGACCCTATGTGACTCCCCAGCATACCCCGACCCCCAGGTCCCCTGGGATCCCCTGACCCCTTTGCTTCCCCCCCCCCAGGCCTATGAGCGCTCGGAGTCGGAGGAGGTGGCCTTCATCACCCAGCTGGTGAAGAAACTCCTCATCATCATCTCCCGCCCTGCCCGGCTGCTCGAGTGCCTGGTGAGTCCCCCGGGACCCCCCCTATCCCCAGGGGACCCAGGCATTCGGGCCCTGTGACAGCCCCCCCAGCATCCCCCCCCCCCATCCCATTTTGCACCATCGCAACTGTCCAATCAGACGAAGCCCTTCCGGTCACCCTGACAACGCCCTGGCCAATCCCTGAGCACGGCCAATGGGGAGGCAGGGCTGCTGTTGCCATGGTGACGGTCGTGTTGCCGGGGCAGCGCCATGGCAACGGCGCATCCCGGGGACCACGGAGACAAAGGCGGGAGGGGCCGGGGGGCCACACGCGTGTGCACTCACCTGTGACTGTCGGTGCACGCCGGCACACGCGTGCTCATCCGTGTGGTCTGGCGAGCGTGTGTGTGTGTCGGTGCAGGCACAACAACAGACATGTACACATGCGTTTGGGCTCAAACGTGCACACGTGTCCTGATGCACACGCGTGTCCTGGTGTGTGCACACACATGAGCTCACACACGCTCTCACACGCGTACAGACCCATGTGCGCCAGCACGTGCCCCCACTGTCTGCTGGTGCACCGCACTGTGCTGGTGCATGTCCCTGTGTGCACGTGTGTGACGATGCGTGTCCCCCCATGCACACACGTGCTGGGGCGTGTTGGTGCAGGAGTTCGACCCGGCCGAGTTCTACCAGCTGTTGGCAGCGGCGGAGGGCCAGGCCCGCGAGGGGCTGCTGAAGGCCGACATCCCTCGCTACATCATCGGGCAGCTGGGGCTGGCACGGGACCCCTTCCCCGGTACACGCGTGTGCGAGTGGCCACAGGGCAGGCACGGGGTTTGCACACGCCTGTGGGGGCATGCGCACACATGTGGGAGCATGCAAGGGGCATGCTCGTGTGTGGGAGCATGCACGGGGGGCGTGTGCTGGAGGGCTGCGCACGTGGGGTGTTGTACACTAGGGGTGCACACGTGTGACACCCCATGTCCCCGCACACGTGTTACACCCCGTGTCCCCGCAGACGTGGTGCATCTGGAGGAGCCCGACAGCGGCGGGAGCAACACGCCGGAGCCTGAGGAGGGGGCTGAGGTGGGCGCCGGGGCAGGGTCCCTGTGTGTCCCTCCCTGTGTCCCCCTGTGTCCCCGTGTCACCCCACGTCCCCCCAGGGCCGCAGTGCTGTCCCCAGGGCAAAGAAGCCGCCTGGTGAAGGCGACTTTGAGACCATCAAACTCATCAGCAACGGCGCTTACGGGTGAGCGGCCCTGGATGCCAGGGTCCCTGGGGGGGGGTCCCAGACACCAGGGTCCCTGTCACGGCGTGACGCGCAGCTGTGCCGGCAGGGCGGTGTACCTGGTGCGGCACACGGCCACGCGCCAGCGCTTCGCCATGAAGAAGATCAACAAACAGAACCTGCTGCTGCGCAACCAGGTGGAGCAGGCGTTCGTGGAGCGCGACATCCTCACCTTCGCTGAGAACCCCTTCGTCGTCAGCATGTTCTGCTCCTTCCAGACCCGCCGCCACCTCTGCATGGTCATGGAGTATGTCGAAGGTGGGCACGGGGCCAACGGGTGTCGTGGTATGGGGCTAGGCATTGTGATACAGGGCTGGGCGTCGTGATACTGAGCTGGGTGTTATGGTATGGGTCTGGGCATCATGATACAGGTCTGGGTGCTGCAGTACAGGGCTGGGCATCATGATAGAGAGCTGGGCGTTGTGATATGGGGCTGGGCATCATGATGTGGTGCTGGGTGGTACGATGAGGGGCTGGGCATTGCAATACAGGGTTGTGTGTCAGGATATGGGGCCAGGCATCACAATATGGAGCTGGGCGTTGTGGTACCAGGCTGGGCAGTGCAGTGTGGGGTGGTTTGTGTCACGACAGAGTGGTTTATGTCATGATGGGGCGGTTTTATGTCCCGACACAGTGTTTTACATCTGGGTGGGTGCTCTGTGTCCTGCTCGGATGTGCTGGATGGTGGTGGGTGATGCTGTGATGCATACTGCTGTGTCCCCCCATGTCCCCCCATCCCAGGCGGGGACTGTGCGACCCTGCTGAAGCACATCGGGGCGCTGCCGCTGGAGCTGGCCCGGCTCTACTTTGCCGAGACCGTCCTGGCCCTCGAGTACCTGCACAACTATGGCATCGTCCACCGGGACCTCAAGCCTGACAAGTATGCCTGGAGACTGGGGTCCCCCAAGGCCAGGGCGGGGGAACGACACCAGTCTGGGGGAGGGCCGGGGGGATGCCGGACACCTGGGTCCCCGCCGGACGCCTGGGTCCCTGCAGCCTGCTGATCACCTCGCTGGGCCACGTGAAGCTCACGGACTTCGGGCTCTCCAAGATGGGGCTGATGAGCCTCACCACCAACCTCTACGAGGGCCACATGGAGAAGGATGCCCGCGAGTTCCGCGACAAGCAGGTGGGTGGGGCCGGGTGTGGGCATTGGGGCGGGGCCATTGGGGTGTGGTGGGGCGTGGCCGACCCTGACCCCGCCCACAGGTGTGCGGCACCCCCGAGTACATCGCGCCCGAGGTGATCCTGCGGCAGGGCTATGGGAAGCCGGTGGACTGGTGGGCAATGGGCATCGTCCTCTATGAGTTCCTGGTGGGCTGCGTCCCCTTCTTCGGGGACACCCCGGAGGAGCTCTTCGGGCAGGTCATCTCCGGTATGGGGACAGATGCATGACGGGGGGGGACGGGACATGAGGGGACAGGGCAGGTCATCTCGGGGACGGGGATGGGGGGGGACACGGGGCAGGTCATCTTGGGTACAGGGGGGACACGGGGATGGGGCAGGTCATCTCTAGTACAGGGATGGGGACATGGGAGGGACACAGAGCAGGTCATCTCTGGTACGGGGACATGGGGGGACACAGGGACACAGGGATGGAGTAAGTCATCTCAGGTATGTGAGGATGGGGGCATGGGGACAGGGCAGGTCATCCCTGGTTCAGGGATGGGTAGGGGGAAATGGGGACATGATGCGGCTGGCAGCCATGACCCTGTGCTCTCATGTCCCCCTCTGTCCCCACCACATGTCAGATGAGATCCTGTGGCCAGAGGGGGACGAGGCGCTGCCCCCTGACGCCCAGCACCTCATCTCCTGCCTCCTGCAGCCCGACCCCCTGCGCCGCCTCGGGGCTGGTGAGACCCCCCCCACCCCTGCCCTCCCCCCTGGGCTGCTACCCCTGCTGACCCCATCCCCATCCCCGCAGGGGGGGCACAGGAGGTGAAGGCTCATGGCTTCTTCGCGGCACTCGACTGGACGGGGCTGCTGCGGCAGAAAGCTGAGTTTGTGCCGCATCTGGAGTCTGAGGAGGACACCAGCTACTTCGACAGTGAGGGACGCCCAGGGCACCCCTGGGAACAACTCGGGACCCCTCCAGGACCCCCCAACCCTGGGACCACCCCACATTCCCTCCCAGGGGACACCCCCTTGGCACCCCACGCACCCCCCAGGACTTCCAGGCAGGGACAACCCCTCAGGGGACCTTCTAGCCCCCCCACACTCATGGGTCCCTGGGAGGGCCCCCTCTATGGTTCCTCACCCCTAGGCCCCCCCTGGGGTCACCCTATGGGCCCCCCACCCCGTGTTCCCCCCTCACCCCTGCCTCCTGCAGCACGCTCGGACCGGTACCCCCACGTCACCTCCTATGAGGATGAGGACACGACGGAGGACGAACCCGTGGAGATCCGGCAGTTCTCATCCTGCTCCCCCCGCTTCAGCAAGGTGGGGGGACGGGGTGGTACAGAGGGGTGGGGACACGCAGTGATGGGCTGGGATAGGGGGATGTGGGGACATGGGAATGTACAGGACCTCGCGTGGCCCCGTGCAGCGCAGGTTCCTCACGCGCAGCCCCGTGCAAATCCTCGTGCAACCCCCGTGCCAAGCCTGGTGCGAGCGGGTGTGAGGTGGTGCTGGTGCGCAGGTGTACAGCAGCCTGGAGCAGCTCTCACAGCAGCAGGAGCCGAAGGCAGCCAAGGGGCGTCCACGGGATGAGGGGAGACGCGATGGCTTCGCCCGCGACCGCGGCTGGCGCACGGCTTCACCCGAGCTGTGAGTGCCCACGCTGGGGTCCCTGGGTGGGGGTCACGGCTGGGTCCCCAAGGTGGGGGGGCAACACCTGGGTCCCCTGGGGTCTGCCCGAATGCCTGCTTCCCCCAGAGGGGAGGGCGTGGGGGGGTGTAGTTGTCAGAACCCCCCCAAATGCCTGGGTCCCCACAGGAAGCGCCCGTCGACAGCTGAAGGGCCCCCCCCCGAGGGTGAGGGCAGCCCCCCCCCGGGTGCCCGTCGCCGCTTCTCAGCACTGCTGGAGCCAGGGCGCCCTGGGGCCCCCCCCGAGGAGCGGCCAGCCCCCCGCAACGGGGGCCCCCCCCGCGATGGACCCACAGATGGACCCAGCGAGGAGCCAGGTCAGTCCCGGACATCAGACACCCTGGTGAGGGGTGAGGGGTCCTGGACGCTTGGGTCCCTGGTGGGGGGTCCCAGACACCTGGGTCCTCACCAGTCCGTCCCCCCAGGGGAGCGAGTGCCGCGGGCTGGGGACCTGCCCCCCCCCCGGGCTGAGCTGGGGCTGCGGCGGCCGCGGCACCCGGGGGTGGCCCCCGAGGCAGGGGGTGACAAACGCAGCCCCCGTGGCCCCGGGAAGGTCACCAAGTCGGCGTCGGCCACTGCGCTCTCCGTCATCATCCCCAGCGGTGGGTGTCACCCCAGGGACCCCAGCCCGCCCCCCGGGACCCCCCCATCCCCCCGCCCCCCCCCCAACTTGGTGGGCAGCCTGGACACCTGGGTCCCCATGGGTGGTGTGGGTCCCTTGGGTGCCTGGGTCCTAAAGGGTGGGGGGGTGGCAGGGTTCCCCTGGACACCTGGGTCCCAAGGGCGGGGGATCCCTGGTCCCCTGGGGGGTGGTGGGTGGGTGGGGGTGCCTGTGGATGCCTGGGTCCCCATGGGGGGCGGGGGGATGGGGGCTTTCCCTGGGCACCTGGGTCTCTGTGGGTGGTGGGACCCCGGTCCCATGGGTGAGGGGCAGTGGGTGCCCCGGATGCCTGGGTCCGTGGGTGCGGTGCCAGTGGGGGGGCGCAGGGGAGGCGCCCGGCTCCTCGCCCCTGGGCAGCCCCATGTCCCCGCGGTCGCTGTCCTCGGACCCGTCCTCGCGGGACTCGTCCCCGGGGCGGGAGCTGGCCCCGGCGGTGGCTGCCCCCCGCTCCCCCATCGCCATCCCCCGCCCCGGCAAGAAGTTCGGCTTCACCCTGCGTGCCATCCGCGTCTACCTGGGGGACAGCGACATCTACAGCGTCCACCACGTCGTCTGGGTCAGCGGGATGGGGGGGGCGTTGGGGAACACGGGGACGTGGAGGGATGTGGAGGGGACACGGAGGGATGTCGGGGGACATGAGCAGTGCCCACCACATCGTGTGGGTCAGCAAGGGACGGGGGGGACACAACGGAGGATTGTGGGGTGGGGACATGGGAGGGACAGAGGGATGTGGGGACGGGGACACGCACAGAGCTCACCATGTTGTCAGGGGCGGTGGGGATGGAGGGATGGGGGGGGACAGGGAGGGTTTCTGCAGCATCTGCTGTGGTGTCTGGGTTGGGGAGCACAGGGGGACATGGCGGGGGGGGCTTGGGCATCACGGCCCCAGTGCATTGTGGGTAATGGTGCATTGTGGGTGCAGCACGTGGAGGAGGGGGGCCCAGCGCAGGAGGCAGGGCTCTGCGCCGGTGACCTCATCACCCACGTCAATGGGGAACCTGTCCATGGGCTGGTGCACACTGAGGTCGTCGAGCTCATCCTCAAGGTCAGGGGTCATGAGGGGCCATGGGGTCACAGGGTAGAGGGTCATGGGGGTTGTGGGCATGTGGGGGTCACACGGTCAAAAGGTCACAGGAGTGAGAGGTTGTGGTGGGGTCATGGGTCACATCAGGGTCATAGGGTTGCTAGGAGGTCATAGGGGAGGTCATGGGTCACGGCCAGGTTGTGGGTCCTGGTGGGGTCACAGCAGGCTCCTGGGTCACCGTGGGGAGGTGGGTGCTGGGAGGGGCGTGGGCCCCAGGTTCGGGCGTGGCGGGGTGTGGCAGGGCGTGGCAGTGACCCGCTGTGCGGCAGAGCGGGACGAAGGTGCTGGTGACGACGACGCCGCTGGAGAACACGTCCATCCGCCTGGGCCCCGCGCGGCGCCGCAGCGCCCGGGCCAAGATGGCGCGGAGGAACCGCCGGGGCGGCGCCGGGGGCGGCCACGAGAGGTGGGGACGGAGGGGGGTAACTGGGGGTAACTGGGGAGGGGGGGCTCGGGGGCGGGGCCGGGTGTGTGGGTGGAGCAGGGGGGCGGGGCCGAGGGGGGCGGGGCCCGGCCGCCGCAGTGACGCTCCTCCCCGCCGGCAGGCGGCGCAGCGCGCTGTTCCGGCACCTGGCCCGACAGGCGTCGCTGCTGCACACGAGCCGCTCGCTGACGTCACTGAGCCGCTCGCTCTCCTCCTCCGACAGCTTGCCTGCCTCCCCCACCCACGCGCGCGCGCGGGACCCCGCCCTCCCGCCGCGCGCCGCCGAGACGGGTACGCGCCGCCATGGCAACGGGGCAGGGCGAGCGAGGGGGCGGGGCCACGGGAAGGGGGCGGGGCGGGGCTACGGGAGCCGCGAGGGACGGTGGAGGGTGAGACGGGGCTACGGTGGGCGTTAGGGGCCGGGGCCGGGGCCGGGCGGTGGGGGAAACGGGCGCTACGGTGAGCCGCAAAGGGACGGCGGCGGGGGCGGCCGGGCGGGCGCTCCGCGGCCCCGGGGCCTCCCCCGAGCCCGGTCGCGGCGGGAGGCCCCGGCCCCGCGGCCGGCTCTGACCCGCCGCCGGCGCAGGGGCCTCCCCGCCCAGCAGCTCGCCGGGCTCCAGCGCGCCGCCCTCGCCGGCGCCGGCCGGGCCCCACCTGCGGCCCAGCTCGCTGCAGGGCCTCTCCCCGAAGCTGCAGCGGCAGTACCGGGCGGCGCGCTGCAAGTCGGCCGGCAGCATCCCACTCTCGCCGCTGGCCCACACGCCCTCGCCGCCCGCCGCCTCGCCCCCCGCCTTCCCCGCCAAGCTGCACCCCAAGGCCGCCGAGTCGCCCCGCCTGGCCCGCCGGGGCCCCCCCGAGAAGGCGGCGGCGGCCGCGTCCCGCAAGCACGGCCTGGAGGCCGCCCGCAAGGACTTCCCGGCCGAGCCGCCGCTTCAGAGCCTGGCCGAGTGGGACGGGGAGAGCCCGGCCGAGGGGCCGCCCCCCGCCGCCCCCGCCCGCCGCCTCGGCCGCCAGGAGCTGCCGCTCCTGCTGGGGGGCCCCCCCGGCGCCGAGGCTGCCCCCCCGGGGGGCGAGGAGCCCGAGCGGGCGGCGCGGGGCCCCCCCAAGGCGCTGAGCCCGGTGCAGGAGCACGAGCAGGCCCGGCGGGGGGGCGCCCCGGGGGGGCCCCCCGTGCCCATCGTGGTGGTGGGGCCCGGTGCGGCCCCCGGGGACGGGGCGCTGGGGCCCCCCCAGAGCGCCGGCCCCCCCCCCGGCCGCTGAGCTTCCCCCCTGCCGCGGCTGTAAATAGGGAGGGACCCCCAGGCATGCGGGGCCCCCGCCTGCCTCGGCCAGGGAAGTGGCTTGCAGCCCCACCCCACCCCCACCCCCCCAGCACCTCCCCGCGTACGCGAAGGGTTAATACTGTGACACCCCCCCCTCGCCTCCCCCCCCCGATGTGATATCATCGGCCCGGCAGCCCTCCCCGCCCCCACCCTGGGGTGTCTCTCTCCCCCCTCCCCCCCCCACAGTCTTCTGTTTGCCCCTGGTTCTTGCCCCACTGATGTCACAGTGGTGATGTCACAGATGGGGTGGGAGGGGCGAGGGCACAGCTCTGATGTCACTCGGGGAGGGGGAGCCATGACATCACCATGGCATCGGCCACTGGGGAGTGAAAGTGATGCCACAACTGGTGCCGGTGGAGTGGTGATGTCACAGCTACTGTGTCAGTGGTGGTGGTGTGGATTTGACGATGTCACAGTTACAGTGTCCCTGATGGTGTAGGAGTGGTGATGTCACAGTTATCATGTAACAGGGGTGCTGCTGTCACACCTCTGATGTAACTGAAGGTGTGGGAATGGTGATGTCACAGCTGTGGTGACAGTGGGGTGGGGGCAATGACTGGTGCCAAGCAGTGATGTCACCGCTGTGAGGTCACCGAGCGGGGCTGATGCATCCCAGGTACGCAGTGATGTCACACTACAGCAACTGGCATCACTGCAAGGGCCGGCCAAGCAGGTGAATTCACCACCCCCCCGTGACATCATCACCCCCCCATTCTCGCTATGCAAACGCCCCGCCCCCAGGACAGGGGGGGCCGGGGGGGCCCGGGGGACCAATAAAGCCTGTACAGCACCGACCCCGCGAGGTGTGCCTCCATGGGGACGCGGGGGGGGGGTCACGAGACGTCATCGCGCCGCGGCCGCAGTTCTGGGGACCCCCCCCGCCCCCGAAATCCCTCAGCGCCCCCCTCCCCGCTCCCCCCCCGGCTCTGTCCGGGCGGTGGTCTGGGGGTCCTGCAGCCCTGGGCCGCAACCCGGAGCCCGGGCAGGCAAGAGTTAACGTCACGCCCCTCGTCACGCCCCACCCCACCTCCCGGGACGTCACGGCCGAGGGCTCCTCCGGGCCCGTTCGCCGCCGCCGAGCTCGTACGGTGCGGGGGGCCCTGTGGCCGTTGGGGGGGGGTGGGGGTCAGCTGGGGGGGCGGGGGCAGTAGGGGGGGTCCTCGGGAGGGCCCTGGGGGTATTTAAGGGTCTGGGGACCTCTAGGAGAGTGGTTTGGGGGGTCCCTGGGAGAGGGGCAGTTGGGGGTCCCTGGACCACCTGCCGTGTCCCCCCCCGCAGGTCCCCATGGCGCTGCGACTCGCTGCCCCGCTGCTGCGCCTGGTCCGGACCGGAGTCCGCTGGGGGGGCACGGCCCCCCCGTCGCAGGGTGAGTGGGGACAGGGGGCCGAGACTCCCAACTGCCTCCCCCTCCCGGCCCCCTCGCTGCTGGGGGGGCACATGTGTGGGTCGGCCGTAGGGCTGGTGCTGACCCCCCCCCCCCCCCCCAGCTGCAGCCGCCTTCGACTGGCGGGACCCGCTGGGGCTGGAGGGGCTGCTGGCCCCCGAGGAGCGGCTGCTGCGCGACGCCCTGCGCAAGTACTGCGGGGAGCGGCTGCTGCCCCGTGTGCTGCACGCCAACCGCCACGAGGGTACCCGGACCCCCCTCCCCCGACCTCCCCGGCTCCTCAGCTCCGCCCCAAACCCCAGAATCCTCCCCCAAATCCTCCCCCGTGTCCTCAAATACCCTGAGAACCGCTCTCCACCCACCCCCCCCATCTCCTCCGTTTCTCCCTTGGTGACCACACCCCCCCAGCACCCCAGGGTACGCCCTTGGCACCCCTATGACCCCTCTCAGATACTTCCCATTACACCCATGCACCCTCCAAATCCCCCCAGGATGCTCCCTGCACCCCCGAGATACACCCTTGCTCTCCCCGGCACCCCTCAATACCCTCTAATCCTCCCCAGCACCCCCTAACATGTCCCTGCTACACCCCCCCCTGAGCACCCTCCCTGCAGGGCTAAGGGTGGGAGCAGGGGTGTGGGGACCCTCCAGCCCCACTGCCCCCACCCCATCTCGGCCACCCTCATGCCCCACCGTGCACCCCCCCCCCCAGTCTTTGACCGGGAGATCGTGTCCGAAATGGGGGCACTGGGTGTGCTGGGCCCCACCATCAAAGGTGAGTGAGGGGCAATGGGGGGACCAGGACCCTCCAGAGAGTGGGGGAGACTTGGGGGGAGCTGTGGGGTCACTGAGGGGGGAGTTTGGGTCCCCATAGAGACAGCAAGGGAGCTGGGGGGCTATAAGGGGTGGATGTAGGGGGCCAGGGGTCCCCCTTGGGGGTTACCAGGGTGTTATTAGGGGGGTCCAGGGTGCCATGGGGGACTGTTGGGACCCCTGGGGAGGGGCCGGGGAGTCCCCCGGGGCAACGAGAGGGTTTGGAGGGGCCGAGGAAAGCAGTGGTCCTCCTTGGGGGTGTTTTGCAGTGGGGGGGGCAGGGTCCTCACATAGGGGTAGGGGGTTGGTTGGTTCCTGGGGGGGCAGAGGGCCATAGGGGACAGGGGGAGCCGGGCTGGGATTCCTTGGGTTGGGGGGGGCCCAAGGGTCTCTGTGGGGCAACGCTGTCCCCAGGGTACGCCTGGGGGGGGCCCGGGGTTCTCCGTGGGGTGATGCTGTCCCCAGGGTACGGCTGCGCGGGCACCACCTCGGTGGGCTATGGGCTGGTGGCACGAGAGCTGGAACGGGTGGACAGCAGCTACCGCTCGGTGCTGAGCGTCCAGTCCTCCCTCGTCATGCACCCCATCCTGACCTACGGGACCCCTGCCCAGCGGGACCGCTTCCTGCCCCCCCTGGGTGAGACCGGCACTGGGGCTGGACAGGAGGCGAGGGGGGTCTGTGGGGCAGAAGGGGGGGGTCTGTGGGGCAGGTGGAGGGCTATGGGGCAGGAAGGGGGGGCCATGGAGTTCCTGGGGGTCCCCCTGACACCACCCCACCACATGGGGAGCTGCTGATAGAGCCCAGCCACAGGAGCCACCTGGGCAGGGGGGGCCATGGGGGTCCCGGGATCCCCCTGACGCCTCCCCCCAGCACGGGGGGAGTTGCTGGGGTGCTTCGGGCTGACAGAGCCCAACCATGGGAGCGACCCGGGGCGCATGGAGACGCGGGCACGCTACAACCCTAGCGCCAAGACCTACACGCTGCGGGGCTCCAAGACCTGGTGAGTCTTGAACCACGGGGGGATGGGGACCCCCCAACACCTCCCCCTGACATCCCCCCCCCCCCCCCCCAGGATCACCAACGCGCCGGCAGCCGACCTGTGCCTGGTGTGGGCGGTGTGTGAGGAGGATGGGCGGGTGCGGGGGTTCCTGCTGGAGCGGGGCATGCCCGGCCTCAGCACCCCCAAAATCGAGGGCAAGTTCTCGCTCCGTGCCTCTGCCACTGGTATGATCCTGATGGATGACGTGGAGGTGCCAGAGGAGAACCTGCTGCCCCACGCTGATGGCCTGGCGGTAAGGGGGGGCACAGGGAGGGTGTGGGGGGGCCCTGCCATGGGATGGGGACCCCGGTGACGCTTGCTCGCCCCAGGGCCCCTTCGGCTGCCTGACCCACGCTCGCTACGGCATCGCCTGGGGTGCACTGGGTGCCGCCGAGGCCTGCCTGGAGACGGCACGGCAGTACGTCCTCGACAGGTAACACCGGGGCCGAGGGGTGCCCCCGGGGGTCTCGCCTGTCCCCTGGCCCCACTGCCCCCCTCTGCCACAGGAGCCAGTTTGGGGGGCCGCTGGCACGCAACCAGCTGGTGCAGAAGAAGCTGGCAGACATGGTGACGGAGATTGCCCTGGGGCTGCAGGCCTGCCTGCGCCTCGGCCGCCTCAAGGACGAGGGCAGGTGGGTGCTGCCGCAGGGGGCCTGGAGCCGGGGAGGGTCTGGCAGTGGTGGCCGGGGGGTGTCAGTGTCCCCATCCCCACAGGGCAGCCCCTGAGATGGTGTCGATGCTGAAGCGCAACTCATGTGGGAAGGCGCTGGCCATCGCCCGGGAGGCACGGGACATGCTGGGGGGGAATGGCATCTGCGACGAGTACCATGTCATCCGGCACCTGATGAACCTGGAGGCCGTCAACACCTACGAAGGTACCGCCGTGCTGGGCAGGGGTGTGGGGTCGTGCCGGCACCGGCACCGCTGGGCGCGCCTGAGGCCTGGCCGCTCCCTTGCCCACAGGCACCCACGACATCCACGCACTGATCCTGGGCCGAGCCATCACTGGCATCCAGGCCTTCGCCCCCAGCAAGCCGCCAGCACCGCGGGGCTAGTGGGGGAAGACAGCGCTCAGCACCGCACTGGCAGCATGCGGCTGCGACGCTCTGCGGCATGACCGGCCTCGTGCTGCTGCTGGCGGGGCCAGGACGTCACCCGTGGGGGACACGTCTGCTCCTCATGGGGAAGGACTTGAGGAGGCAGCGCCGATGACTGGACCCATGTTACTGATGGGACTTGGTGTTGCTGACTGGACAAGGTATTGCCGAACAGACCTGCTGTCGCTGACAGGACTTGGTGTCACCAATGGGACGCCGGGCTCTGCCGCAGAGCCTCTTGGCCAGTGAACTGCCCCAGTGCCTTTGCTGTCCTCATGGCCACTCACCAATAAAAGGTGGAAAAGCCACCCCACGCCAGCCTCCATTCATCAGCATGAGCCTCATCAGCATTAATTAACCCACCAGGACACACCTCCGCCACTGGGAGGGGGTCCCACTTCAGCACGTGCTGTGCGCGGCTGGGTTTGCCCTGGCAAGCGGCCAGAAGTGAGCGGGTGGCAGAGCCCCGGCAGCCCCCTGGATTCAGCCTTTGGGGTTTTTGCTCTTTTTATTTGTGCTAAACCCGAACACCAACAGCAACAGAAAAGCCCTTTTGGGCCAGTCCCCCTTTTCCCGCTTGCAGCCGCCCTGGCACAACAGCAGTGGGCAACACAGGCCCCACTTGCAGGGCAGGCGGGCTGCTGCAGGGCTGGGGGGGGCTCCCGCGGGTTTGGGGGGGGCCTCTGTGCATTTGAGGCCCTGCTCAGGTTTCAGGCTGCAGGCAGAGGTCGTGGTAGGCTGCCTCCACGGTGCGGCAGACCTGCCGGAGCTCGGCCTCAGCCTGCTGCACCCGTTCCATCACCTCTGCTAGCTCCTGCAGCCGCTCCTGGATCTGCTCGTTGTGGAGGCCGTAGAGGTGGAAGAGCCGCTCCTCCACCTGCTCTGCCAGGCCCGAGACCTGCCGCACCGGGGCAGAAAAGGGGGGAAACGGCTCTTGCTGGGGCGCGGGGATGGGCAGCATTGCTGGCACGGCCGGCACCCGGCTGCCGTCCCCAGAGGGGGGGTGGCAGCTGCGGCCGCCTGGGCTGGCACAGCTCCCGGCCTGGCTTGGCTGCTGCCACTGCCAGCTGCGCCCACGGTAGCCGGAGAGCCGACCGCAGTAGCCATCAAGTGCTGGGTCACCGCGGGCCGCAGCTGCCAAGGCTGGGCCGCCATCTGTGTGTGGGCCTGCGGGAGCCTCCCCTCCTGCCCTGCCGGCATGGCCCCCCCGGCTGCAGGGACGCCAGTGGGAGCAAAGTCCGGCACGGCATGCAGCCGAGCGAGGATGCCAAGGGCAGCCAGCGGCTGCGCAGGGACGGGGGAGCCATTGGTGTCCCCTCTGCTCCCCAAAGCAGGGCTGGAGGCAGCTGCAGCCACTCCAGAAGGGGCTGTGGGTGCTTCCCCCACCACAGCAGCAAGCACCGGTGCATACAGCACACCAGGCTCTGCAGCTGGCGCCGGTGCCCTGCAAGAGGCTGCTCGCATGGCGCTCCCTCCCCATGACACTTCATCTCACCGCCCCCCAGCCTGCCGCTAATTCGGGCAGAATAATGCGATTAAACGCGTCAAGCAGAGACCACATGGCTGTGCAGCCCTGCTCGGCAGCAAGGGGCTGGCATGGGCTGGGGTCTCCTCACCCACCACTCCCCCCTGTGCCAGCAGCCCCCTGCCGCTCCCTGGCCCCCACCTTCAGCAGCAGGCTCTCCCTGAAGCTGCTCATCACAGCGTGGTCCTCCTTGCGGCTGTCGTTCACCTTGTCGATCAGCTGCTGCGTGCGCTGCTGCAGGCCCCTGATGCTGGCATCTAGCGCCGCAAAGTACCGGGAGGCTTCCGTGCTGGACTGTGGGGCTGCGGGCAGCACCTCCGTCCTCGGCCAAAACACAGGACCTGCGCGTCAGGGGCACGCACCCCACAGGGATGGGGCTGTGCTCTGCCCTGACCAGGGAGGGGACAGCCTGCCCGGCTGGTCACATTAATTGGGAAATGTTGGGAACCCTGCTAATGAATGTGGTGGCTTGTGGACAAGGGGATGTGTGTGTCACCCAGGACACCCCTCGCTGCACTGCCTGTGGGGTTGTCACTCCCCGTATGCTCTTTTTTCGCCAATTTAGGTCAAAAGTGCGAGGCAACAGCAAGCAGAAAACGTGTTACCTGTCGGGGTCTTCGCTTTGGGGCTCGTCTCTGCCCAGCCCTACGAAGGGGCTATCGCCCGCTGCCACCTCCAGCTCGGGCCCCTCGTGCTCCTTTCGCGACATACCCACCCTGGGGGGCAGGCGGCCGTCAGGGACTGGGGCACAGCCAGGTTCAGCGGGGTCGCTGGGGGCGGAAGGACCCGCCTGGCTCCGGTGCCGCCGCTCGGGGCCTACGCTCAGCCCCAGGGGGGTCCCACTGCCGCGACAGGGAAGCGGGGCCCGAGGCGGAGGGGCCAGGCACCAGACCGGGGACCCGCGCTGGCCGGAGCCCGGGGAGAGTGAGGCGGGACCCGCAGCCGCCCCTCACGGCGCTGAGGAGAGCACGGTGGGCGGGGCCTCGGTGGGAGACGGGCACCTGCGCCGGCCAATCGGCGCCCGCCTGGGCGACGGGGGCGGCCATTGAAAGGCGGCGCGGGAAAAGGCGGGAAGGGCCGGGCCGGGCGCTGAGGAGACGGAGCCGCGATGGCGCCGGGAGACGGTACGGTCGGGACGCACCGGGGTGGCGGCCCGCGGGCGGGGGAGGCCGGCGGAGGAGCGAGGAGGTGCCCCGGTGTGAGGCCGCCGGGCTGAGGCACCGCGGAGGGTCGTGGGGAGCCGCGGTCATGGCCACGGGGCTGGAGCGTCTGTGGGTGCGGCTCCTTTCAGAGCTGTGTGAGGCTGTGGGGACCCCCGGGAACAGCGAACCCCCCTCCCCCCGCCCGCCGCCCCATGCGTGGTCCCTGTCCCGGCACAGATGCAGGCACCCGGCTGGACAATGGGGCTTTATTGAGGGGGCACCCCCCTGGGCAGGACTGGGTCTAGGCGTCCAGGCGGCAGAGGGGGCTGTCGTAGACCATCTGCAGATTGACCCGGTGCCCCACCAGCTCCCGGATGTTGTTGATGCCGTACTTGATCATGGTGGGGCTGCCGCAGGAGAGGGGGGTCAGTGGGGGCGGGGATGGCCCCCTCCCCGTGCTGGGGCCCCCAGTCGCCCCTCGACTCACCGCTCCAGCGAGAGCCCCCAGGCGATGACGGAGACGTTCTCGGGCAGCCCCATGGGCAGCAGCAGCTCAGGGCGGAAGACCCCTGAGTTCCCCACCTCCACCCACTTCTTCAGTCCTGGGGGGCAGGTGGGGGCCCCCACCCCACAGGGGTGAGACAGGGGCCCTGCTCATGGGGCACCCCAGAGACCCCCTACCTCAGAGGGAGTGAGACCAGGCCACCCCAGAGATCCCCTCTGCCATAAGAACACCCCAAAGCCCCCCCCCCCCCCCCCCCCCGCAGGAGACACTGAGGCCAGGCTGACCCCCACCCCACAGGACCATCCCAGAACCCCCCCCACCCTACAGGGGTATCCCAAAGGCCCCCACTCCATAGGGGAGAGAATGAGGCTAAGCTGGCTGCCACCCCAAAAAGTCACCCAAGTTCTCCTGTGCTCTGTGGGTGCATGTGCAGACCATGGGGTCCCTCCCAGTTCTGTGGGTGCGCACACAGACCCTGGGGCTCCTTTGGGGGCCCATGCAGACCCCCAGGAGCCCCCCTGCTCCATGGGGGTGGCCCACGCAGACCCCCAGGGGCCCCCTCACCCTTGTGGTAGCTGAACACCTCCATGCTGGGCTCCGTGTAGGGGTTATAGGCCGGCTTGAAGCGCAGCTGAGTGATGCCTGGGAATGGAGAGGGGTGAGGGGGGCCCTGGGGAGCCCCCACCCCACCCAGGTGCCGCCCCAGTGCCCTCCCTACCCAGCTTGGTGAAGAATTGCCGGAGAGTGCCCATGAGGTGGCCGAGGGTGAGGCCACGGTCGGCCACCACCCCCTCCACCTGGTGGAACTCGGCCAGGTGAGTGGCGTCCAGGCTCTCATTGCGGAAGACCCGGTCAATGGAGAAGTACTTCACTGGGGAGAACTTCTCCTGGGGGGTGGCAAAGGAGGGGTGGGGTCAGGCAGGATCCCCCCTCCCAAGCTCCCCTGTGCCCCCCCAAACCTGTCCCACCTGGCGGGCCAGCTGGTAGAGCACACGGGCGCTGGCAGACGTTGTGTGGGTGCGCAGCAGGTTCCTCCGCGCCTCCTCCAGCCGCCACTCGTACTTGTACCTGAGGGGGCAGCTCAGTTGGGGGGGGGGGGCACAGCCTGGGGGTGGGGGGCACAGCCCCCCACCTGCCCCCGCCCCAAGGTCTCACCCTCACCCCTGCGAGCCATAGCCTCCCTGTGAGTGGACCTTCTTCACTTTGGCCGTGTAGCCGGCAGGCAGCTCAGGGGCCTCGGCGGGGTCTGGAAGGGGGCACAGACACGAGGGGGGAAGTCAGTGGGGTCTGGGGGGAACCCCTGTATCCCCCACCCCCAGCACGCACCCTGCAGGAAGAAGGTATCGTGCTGGTCACGGGCTGGGTGCTGCTGGGGCTGGAAGAGGGCATCAAAGTTCCAGAAAGAGCTCTCCACAAAGTTGTCAGTTGGCATCTCTGTGAACCTGGGGGCCACAGTGTCAGGGGGGTCGTGGCCCACAGACGGGGCCCCCCTGGGTGCCCCCCCCAGGCCCCCCACTCACCCCATCTCCAGGAAGATCTGGCGGAGCTGGGAGCGCACCTTCAGCAGGGGGTGGAGGTGGCCGCAGGCGGGCGGCAGCCCCAGCGCTGAGAAGTTGTAGGGCTTGAAGGGTCGCTGCCGCCAGGACCCTCTGTGGGTGGGGTCAAGGGGTCATGTGGGGGTCAGGGGGGTCACAGCAGGGCTGCCCCCGCCCCCCCGATACTCACGTGGCGATCATCTCCGGCGTCAGCTCTGTCTCCTGCCGTGCCACTGCGGTGCTGAAGGCGCTGCCCTTGCGGATCCAGTAAGACTTGAGAGTGCTAGGGGGGACGAGGGGGGGGTCAGGGGGGTGCTCCCAAACCTGCCCCCCCCACGAGCCCCCCCCCCCCAGCTCACACTTCCAGCAGCAGCTTCCTCCTCTTGAGCTCAGCACGGTCGCGCTCAGACAGGCTCTCGGCCTTCCCCTGCTGCACCCGGCGCAGGTTTTCCTGCACCCCGTCCTGCACCTCTGCCACCTGCAGGGCACCGGGGACAGGGATGGCCGCGTCACGGGGCAACCGGGGATGGGGACAAGGTGGGGGACAGACCCCTCCGAGGGACCAAGGGGGCTGGGGACAGCTCCGACAGGGACCCCCGGCAGCCGTCCCGGGACACTCCTGGCTCCAGGGGACCCCCATCTGTCCCCGCCCCAGGATGCTCCCTGCCCCAGTGGACCCCCATCCGTTCCCCCCCAGGACACTCCTGGCTCCAGGGGACACCCGTCCAGCCCCCCCCCAGGATGCTCCCTGCTCCAGGGGACCCCCATCCGTCCCCCCCTGGACACTCCTGGCTCCAGGGGACCCCCGTCCAGCCCCCCCCAAAACTCACAGCGCGGAAGACACGGGGGCCACCCGGTGCCCCCTTCTCCAGGCGCAGCCACTTGTTGGCCATGGCCTTGCTGAAGCCCACCGAGCCGCCGGGCAGCTTCTGCGGGGACAGGGCAGCCGTGAGGGACCCGGTGCCCGTCGACGACCCCCCTCGCCCCCTCCCAGTGCCCCCGGTCTCACCATGGCTTCGCTCTGGGGCAGCCCCTCCGCCGGGAGGCTCCGGAAGAGCCGCACCTCGGCGCTGCCGTCCCGCAGCACCTCCGCACCCTCGGGGCTCAGCTCCCACCGCGTGGCTGCTCGCGCCTCCGCCTCGATCACCTGCGGGCACGGGCACCGGGATCGAGACCGGCACCGCCACCAGCACTGGAGTCAGCTCCGGCACCCCGGGGCTCCCGTGCGCCGCCCTGTCCCCGCTGCCCCGGCGCTCCTACCTCCCCCAGCGCCTGCAGGCTCTTGACGGCGCCCACGAGCGTCTGGTGGTCGAGGCCGAGCGCGGCGGCCGCCTCCAGGCTGCAGAGGCCGCCATCGGGCCCCGCCGCCTCCCGCTCCAGCCGCTGCAGCAGCAGTTCGGCCACGCTCGGCGACATCGCGGCGACCGGAAGCGCTCCCGCGCCGGCCGGAAGCGCCGGCGCGGGGCGGGGCGCTGCGGGCGCCATCTTGAGTGTGGCGAGGCACCATCTTGAGCGTGGCAGGGGCCCGCAGGTGCCTTTGGGACGGGGAGACTGTCAGGTGCTGCGGGAGGGCTGTGACGTCGTGAGGCGCTAGGCGACTTTACCACGTAGCCCCGCGCACACCCTGAGCCTGCGAGGGTCCCCGTGCAGTGGCAGGCAGGTTCCCTGCCCCACCCTGTGCCAGGGAGTGCTGGTGGCAGCGCCAGTGAGGGCCCCGTCGCCCCCCCCAGACCCGTCACCATGGCAACGACCGTCCCGGTTTGCTGGCCCGTTGCTGCGGTGACACTGACTCCAGGCCCCCTGTCGCCATGATGACGGCCCTTGGGGCCAAATCCGGGGGACACCAGAGCTTCATTAGCACAGCCCCCCGGCCTGCATCTTCCTGGGTTTCGCATGTGCTATGACATCATTGGGCCATACTGCATCATCATTGCATCACAACTCCGTATTAGGTCATAAATCCCTGACACCAGAAGGAGACCCCCTGTCCCGAGTGTCCCACCCCACACACCCCCCCCCCCCCGCATTCCCCTGCTATGTCAGGAACCCAACCCTCTTCCCGGTGCCACTATGGGATGGCGAGCACCGCCCCCCACGTGGTCCGCAGAAGGCCGGGTCCTTTAAGAGACCCTGGCCCCACGTGACTGCGGTGACGCACCCCACGGAGGGAGGACAGGAGCGCGCGGGAGGGGAGGGCGTCTCCCTCCGAACGCGTGGTCGCTCCTCATTGGCCGCGCAGCTCAGCCAATGGGAAGCGGCCATCTGGGACGCCAACGTTCGGGGGCACCGTCGCCGCCGGCCAGCGGGCGGACGGCCAATGGGAGCGGGCCCTGTGCGGGCCCGGGCCAATGGGCCGGGGCCGGGGGCGGGCCGAGGGGCGGCGGGCGTATAAAAAGCGGCGGCGCCGCCGCCCCCCTCCGCAGTGCCGGGCGCCGCCGGGCCGGGAGGGAGTGAGCGATCGGGCCGCGCCGTGTGGGACCGCCGCCATGAGCCGCCTCAGCCTCCCTGTCGCGCTCGGCGCCCTCCTGGCGCTGGCGGCGGCTGGGCCCACCCAGTTCTTCCGGGAGGAGTTCGGTGACGGAGGTGAGGGGGGGGCGGGCCGGGGGTGCCTTAGGCGGGAGAGGATTGAGGTGAGGGCGGGTCCTGTAGGGATCTGTGGGGTCCCCTGAAGTGAAGGGGACCTAGGGCAGGCCCTTGAGATGGGGGGAGACTGGGGGGGTCCCCTGACGTGTAGAGACTTGAGAGGGACCTCCCTGAGGTGAGGGAGGTGGCTGTGATGACCCAAGGTGTTCCCTGAGGTGAGGGAGGACATGGGGGAGCCAGGAGGCCTCCCCTGATCTGCAGGGCAGGGCCTATGGTAGCAGGTGTCCTGGTTATGGGGGGAGTACAGGAAGGGGGGGGTTAGGGGGAGGTCTCACCTGTGCTGGGGAGGATGGGGGTTATATGGCAGATGAAACACTGGGTCTGAGAAGGGTAGGGGTCATTGGGGGGGGTTGCTGAGGGCTCTGGGTCGGTCCTCGGGTAGAGCTGGGAGAGATAAGGGGAGCTGAGATATCTAGGAGAGGAGTGGGGTTCAGCAGAAAGACAGAGGGAGGGATCAGGGCCCACTTGAATGGGGGGTCGTGGGGAGAACTTTGTGTAGAGGTCTGCCCTGGGCTGGGGAATGAGGTCCTGGGAGGATACAGGGGGCTGAGAGGCCTCCCCAGCTTGGGAGGCCAGAGAGGCAGTGGATGGGGGCTGCCAGGAGTGGGGGCCCCCTAAGGGGTAGGGGCTCCTCACTGGAGGATGACATTTGGCTGTTCCCAATGTGGGGAGGCCAGGGAAGAGGTGGCTTGTGCTGGGGGTTTGTCCTTCCCTAGTATCCCAAATCCTTCTGCAGCCCCACACCAAAAGACACCCCAAGACTTGAGCTCCCTCTGGGGCACCTAGCACTGGGAGGAGGAGCAATGTGGGGATCCCCAGCTCTGGCTGTGGGTGCAGGTGGCCAGCCCTTCTTGATGGGCTCCTCTGGAGTGTGATGGGCCCAGCTGGGACCTGCCCTGCTTCTGGCTCTGCAATGGGGGGGGGCGGGGGGGGGGGCAGGTGCAGAACAGATTCCCCAGCTGTGGGGACGGGGCTTGGGGTCCTGAGTACTCCTTTCCTGCAGATGCCTGGACCCGCCGGTGGGTGGAATCGAAGCACAAGCCTGACTATGGCCGGTTCGTCCTCACTGCTGGGAAGTTTTATGGTGATGCTGAGAAGGACAAAGGTGAGGGGGACAGCTGGGCTGTGCTGGGTGGGGACCCCTGGGACTGGGTGTTCCCTTGCCCCAACACACCCACATCCCACAGGGATCCAGACAAGCCAGGATGCCCGGTTCTACGCCATCTCCTCCCGCTTTGAGCCCTTCAGCAACCGGGACAAGACACTGGTGGTGCAGTTCACAGTGAAGCATGAGCAGAACATCGACTGCGGTGGTGGCTATGTCAAGCTCTTCCCAGCCAGCCTGAACCAGGAGGACATGCATGGTGACTCCGAGTACAACATCATGTTCGGTGGGTCCTTGGCCCCCCCCGCCATGGCCCCCTGTGGCAGTGTGCAGGGGGCCCCCCTCACCCCCCTATCCTCCACAGGCCCCGATATCTGCGGCCCTGGCACCAAGAAGGTCCATGTCATCTTCAACTACAAGGGGAAGAATGTCCTGATCAACAAGGACATCCGCTGCAAGGTGATGGGGGGGTGTGTGTGTGAGGGGCTGGGCCCTGCCCCGGGTGGGGGGGATGTCCTGGACCCTGCTGAGCTGCCCCTCCCTGCAGGATGATGAGTTCACCCACCTCTACACGCTGGTGGTCCGGCCTGACAACACCTATGAGGTGAAGATCGACAATGGGCGGGTGGAATCAGGCAGCCTGGAGGAGGACTGGGACTTTCTGCCCCCCAGGAAGATCAAGGACCCTGAGGCCCGGAAACCTGATGACTGGGATGAGCGGGCCAAGATTGATGACCCCGAGGACACCAAGCCCGAGGTGGGGGGAGGGCTCTGGGGGTGGGGGGAGGGGGCTTGGGGTGGGGGGCATGGCAGTGCCCTGACCCTGCTCGGCCCCCCCAGGATTGGGACAAGCCAGAGCATATCCCTGACCCTGATGCCAAGAAGCCAGAGGACTGGGATGAGGAGATGGATGGGGAGTGGGAGCCCCCTGTCATCCAGAACCCTGAGTACAAGGTGAGGCTGGGGTCTGGGGGGGTCTCCAGGGCATGGGCTGTGCCTCCCCGTGCCTGCCTGACCCATCCTGTCGTGTGTCCCCCCCTCAGGGCGAGTGGAGGCCCCAGCAGATTGACAATCCCGACTACAAGGGGAAGTGGGTGCACCCTGAGATCGACAACCCTGAGTACAGCCCTGACCCCCACCTCTACGCCTATGACAGCTTTGGGGTCATCGGCCTTGACCTCTGGCAGGTGGGTGGTGTGGTGGAGACCCCCCCCCCCCCCGGTCCTGTATGCTCCCCCCTGACCCCCCCATCCCCCACAGGTGAAGTCTGGCACCATCTTTGATAACTTCCTCATCACGGATGACGAGAAGCTGGCAGAGGAGATCGGGAATGAGACGTGGGGGGCCACCAAGGTAGGGGAGGGGATGGGGTTGCACCCTGGGACCCCCCGCTGACCCCCAGTGACCTCTGCTGTGTCCCGCAGGAGGCAGAGAGGAAGATGAAGGAGCAGCAGGATGAGGAGCAGCGGAAGAAGCAGGAGGAGGAGGAGAAGCAGCAGAAGGAGGAGGAGGGGGATGAGGAGGGGGACGGGGATGAGGAGGAGGAGGAGGACGAGGAGGAGCCTGAGGCCGAGGCTGAGGAGGCGGCCCCGCGGGATGAGCTGTGAGGGGCGGTGTGGCCCGGCCGGCCCCGGGGCGGGACCGTAATGTCTCTGTGAGACCTGGACTCTTTTCTATGGGCGCCGCCGCCCGCCCGGCCGCGGGAGTGGGGGCCGGGCCGGGCCCCCCGCGGGGCGAGGACTCAGGAACGGTGCCGGGTGCGGTACCGCGGGGGCGGGGGGTGGGGGTGGGGGGTGAGAACGCCCCCGGTACCGGCGGGGGGTGCGGCTCCGCGGGCGCACGTGACTGTACGGGTGTCGCGATCTGGTTTCTATTAAATTAACGCTCGTCCCGGCCGCCGCCTCCACTCTGATTCCTCCGCCCGCGCCATCTTCCCAGCGACACCGCCATTTTGTGCGGCCGCGCGCCTCACGTGACGGGGCCGCGCCAGTCCCAGCGTCACGTGACGGAGGCGAAGGCGGGTAAGCCCGCGCGGTGACGCAATTCCGGCCGCGCGTCACGTGGCGGAAGCGGCGGGGCGCCTAAGATGGCGGCGGCGTGAGTTGCATGTTGTGGGGCCGCCGGGAGGAGCCGCCGCCGCGCCATGGCGGTGACCGTGACGCTGAAGACGCTGCAGCAGCAGACCTTCAAGATCCGCATGGAGCCGCACGAGACGGTGAGCGCGGCCCGGGCGGGCGCGGCCGGGAGCGAACCGCGGGGCGGGCGGGCGGGGCTGGGCCTCACCCCCCCGCCGGCCCGGGGCGGCCCCGATCTCTCTCCCGCCCGTGGCGGGGCCGGGGGGGCGGTCCGGCTGCCCCCGGAGTGGGGCACCCCGGGGCTTCTGCGTCCCCGCCGTGCCGTTTCGGGTCCCTGCCCCTTCCTCCGGCTCAGGATGGAGCCGTGTGCGGAGTGGGGGGGGGCTTCGCCGCCCGCACGGCACATCTGAGGGGGCTCTGTGTCCCCTCCCGCCTCCTTTTGGGAGGGGGGTACCGGCTGTTATGCTCGCTGCAGTGTCAGCCGTTGCGGGGGGAGTTGTTCCTGTCATTGTACAGCCTAGGGCTCCCCAGTCCCCCCCGCGGGGGTGGCTTGGATGCCTGGGTCCTCTGCACGCCAGGGAGGTTGAAGGGGGAATTATTGGGGTGGGGCTGAATATCGGGGGTGGCTGAACCCCCCCCGGGCTCAGAGCAGCTCCCCAGCTACTGCCTGCCTCACCCCAGAGGCTGTCGTTCTGCCAGCCCCAGATGGGACCATGACTCCTTTGTTGGTTTGGGTGGAACCCCGTGTTTTTGGGGTGACCCTGTCTGGGGGTCGCCCCTGACCCCCTGCGCCCCCAGGTGCGGGCACTGAAGGAGAAGATCGAGGCGGAGAAGGGCAGCGACGCCTTCCCCGTGGCCGGGCAGAAGCTTATATATGCCGGGAAGATCCTGAGCGATGACGTCCCCATCCGTGAATACCGCATAGATGAGAAAAACTTTGTGGTCGTCATGGTGACCAAGGTGGAACTCCCCAGATCCCTCCCCCGCCCCCCCAAAACGGGACCCCGCCAGACTCCCATGCCCGCTCACAACCCCATCCCACAGGCCAAGTCCGCACTGGGCACTGCAGCCCCTGAGGCCGGAGCTGGCAGTGCCTCCGAGCCTCCTGCGGCACCAGGGCCCCCCCCGGTTGCTGATGCTGTCCCCCCGCCGCCGGCTGCCCCCAGCGAGGAGACACCATCCCATGACCTCCCTCCGCTCGCCCTCTCAGAGCCCGCAGCAGGGTAAGGGGGGGTAGAACCCCAAGGATGGGGAATCGGGGGCTTGGGGGAGTCTTAATTCTTCCAGACCCTGTGGTTGGGGGATGTGGGGGACAGGACAGGCTAAAGCAAACCATTTGGGGGGGCTGCAGGGGGTAGGGGCTAGCACAGAGGACATGGCGTGGGGGAGGAGCAGCAGAGTGGGGGCTGGGCCAGCGTGAGGGGTGGGGTTGGGGGGCCACAGGGGGTTTTGCGGGGGCCGGCTGTGCCCTGGAGCTCCCAGAAAGGTCTCAGCTGCCACATCTCTCTCTTGAATCCACAGCTCTGTTCCCCCCCCAGGTAGTGCGGGGCGCTCGGCTGATGCTGCCTCCACCCTCGGTGGGTGCCAGGGGGCGCGGGATGGGGGGCATGGGGGGTCCCTTGGGTGAGGGGAAGGGGGGAATAGCATGAGGGGAAGGGATGTGAAGGGATCCCAGGGATCTAGAGACTTGTAGTCCCCAGAAGGGTGGTGGGGTGGGGGCTTCCCAGCATGTGGTGGCCCCTGACATGGGGAAGGCTCTGAAATGGGGGGAGGGGGGGTAGGGTCCTGAGTGGGGATGGAGGAAAGGGGGTGGTGTCATGGAAGATGCTTTGGGGGCCCCCAGGTGAGGGAATGGGACAGATAAATGGGGGTCCTTGAAGTTCTGGGCCCTTGTTATGGGGCAATGGAGGTAGATGGGAGGGACAGGGGAGGTGGGGGTCTTGGGGCTGGGGGGGTCCCAGGGCCAGCACTGACACAGGACTGGCAGTGACGGGCTCGGAGTACGAGACAATGCTGACGGAGATCATGTCGATGGGGTACGAACGGGAGCGGGTGGTGGCCGCACTGCGCGCCAGCTACAACAACCCCCACCGCGCTGTCGAGTACCTGCTGACGGTGAGATGGGGGCTGTGGCAAAGCAGGGGAAGGTCCTGAGGACTGGGGGGGGGGGGGGAGGGGCACTCAGGCCCCCCTCCCCCCCCCCCGACCCCCACTGCCCTGACCCCCGCTGCCCCCAGGGCATCCCTGGCAGCCCGGAACCCGAGCGCCCACCTGTGCAGGAGAGCCGCCCCCCGGAGCAGCCGGTGCCCGAAGGTCAGTGGGGTGGGGGCCGCGTGGGACACGCCCACCGGGTGGGGTGGTGGCTGGTCACGCCCCAGTGGGTGCTGGTAGGCTTTGCCCTGTCAGGGCGGGGTTTGGGACTTCTCCCTGGGGAGGGTGGGCTCCTGGTTTGGGGGTGTGGCCTGAATGCTCCTCCTGATGGGGGCGGGTTCTAGTGCTAAGAACCAACCCCAGGGAACCACTGCCTGGTTCCTTATCCGGGGGTGGGGTCTACTGGGCCCCTCACTGGGTGAGGGTGTGGCCTGTGTAGGCCCCGCCCATTTGTGGCTGTGACCTGTTTGGGGTAGGGTTGGTCAGTGGGTGGGGGCTGTGCCTGGCCCCACCTCCTGGGGCGGTGCTTGGGGAGGCTCTTTCCCCTGGGGAAGGTGGGGGCATGTCCCGGTCAGACCCCGCTCACCCGCAGGGGAGAACCCACTGGAGTTCCTGCGGGAGCAGCCCCAGTTCCAGAACATGCGGCAGGTGATCCAGCAGAACCCGGCCCTGCTGCCCGCCCTGCTCCAGCAGCTGGGCCAGGAGAACCCCCAGCTGCTCCAGGTACCCAGCAACCCTGGGATCCCCCCTGGAACCCCCTGGGATGCCCAGACTCAGCCCCCTCCCCCTCCCCCCCAGCAAATCAGCCAGCACCAGGAGCAGTTCATCCAGATGCTGAATGAGCCGCTGGGGGAGCTGGGCGACCTCGAGGGGGAGATGGGCGCCATTGGGGACGAGTCCCCCCAGATGAACTACATCCAGGTGACGCCTCAGGAAAAAGAAGCCATAGAAAGGGTAAGGGCACGGGGGTGCTGGCTCTTGGCCATTGGCAGGGTGCAGGGGGAGCTCCTTCCTGTTAATAGGGAGCAGGGTTAGCAGTGTGGCTGACCTGTGGGCATGAGGCAGTGCAAGTGACTTACAGCCATCAGTAGGAACCAGAGTTTACAGTGCTGAGGAAGTTGGGGAAAACAGCTTACTTAGAACTGTTATTAAGGGCCAGAGTTAACACTGGTAAGAGGCACACTATCCTTACAGTTCTGAAACATAGCAGCAGTTGGGCTGTGGTTGCTGGGCTCGAGAGTTAACAGCATCAGAGAGCAGCTGTTAGTGGGAACCAGAAAGGCAACAGCTGCTTTTCAGTCAGTCATCGTTAGGGACCAGATTTAGCACTCCCAATTGGTAATATGTACAGAGTTAATGGGTGGGGAGGGCCACACAGGGAGAGCTACCATTAGGGTCCAGCGTTAACAGCGGCAGTAGGAAGCTGTGCCTGCCCTGGGTGGTCAGTAGGGCCCAGAGTGAACACTTCTCCCCTGCAGTTGAAGGCACTGGGCTTCCCCGAGAGCCTGGTGATCCAGGCCTACTTTGCCTGCGAGAAGAATGAGAACCTGGCGGCCAACTTCCTGCTCAGCCAGAACTTTGACGACGACTGAGAGGTGGGGGCAGGCGCCCCCACCCTCCCCCCACCTCTGGGGGGGGGGGAGGGCATGGGGCCCACACTCTCTCCTGGGGGAACCCACAGCACGGGGGGGACACAGTTCTGCACAGCTCTCTCGGGGCTGTGGGTATGGCTCTGTCTTTTGTGGAGGGGCAGGACTGGGACCCTCATTGGGCCCCAGCCCTGCCACGCCCTGAGGTAGCAGCAGCAATTGGTGGAGGCACCGGAGCCCCCCCACACTGAGAGGGGGTGCTCCGCAAACCGCTTTCTCCTGTTCCCCCGACACCCCCCCCCCCCATCCCCCCCTCTCCCGTTCGGCCCCGGGGGGTGGGGGGACAGCACCGCGGGAAGAACCACAATTCGGGGGAAGAGATTAAACGCAGAATTTTAAACCCATTTTGGGGCCATGTGGGTGTGATTTGGGGGAGTGGGGGCAGGCTCAGGAGAAGACAGTCCCTGCACTCTGGGGGGTGGCTCCTGGAGGGGGGCGGGAGGCGGCAGCAGCCTCGGCGGCAGCCATGGCACTACGGGCAGCCTCCTCCCGCTCCTGCCGCCGCCGGCGCTTCTCCTCCCGCCGCTGCTGCCGCTCCAGGTCCTGCAGCAGCGCTTGGGCCTGGGGGCTGCCACGGGCAGGGGTCCCGGGCCGGGGGGCCCCCCCCAGCCCCGCCTCGGCCAGCAGCCGCTGCCGTCGCTCTGCCTCCTGCTGTGCCCGTTCCCGTGCCTGTGCCCGCTCCTGCCGCCAGGCGCTCACCCGCGCCGGCATTGCTGCCAGGCTGCGGGCCACCAGCTGCTGCCTGGGGGGACAGAGGAGGGACACCCCCGGGATTGGGACACCCCCAGTCCCGCGCCCCCAACCCTGCACTTTCCCAGTGCCTGCAGTTCTCCCCAGTGTCCCCCAAGCTGCCATCCCAGTTCTCCCAGTGTACTCCCAATGCCCACCCAGACCTAGGCCCACTTCTCCCAGAGCCTCGTGTACCCCCATCCCAGTTCTCCCAGTTTTCAACAGTTGTCCCCCTGCCCTGTCCCTCCCCCAGCCTCCACCCCAGTTCTCCCACTGTACCCCCAATGCCTCCTCCGGCCTGATCCCAGTTTTCACCTGTTCTCCCCCCCACGTGCCTCCCCTAGCCTCCATCCCAGTTCTCGCAGTGTACCTCCAATACCTCCCCCGACCTGATCCCAGTTCTCCCAGCTTTCACCAGTGCCTCCCCCAAACCCGTTCCCAGTTCTAGTGCCTTGTGTACCCCCAGTCCCAGTGCCCACTGTTCTCCCCAGCCCCCACCCCAGTCCTCCCAGTTTTCACCAGTGCCCCCTCCCAGCGATCCCAGTTCCACCAGTCTCCCCCCCTCCCTACCCGGTCCCAGTTCTCCCAGTGCCCCCAGACCCGCCCCCGGCGCCCCGCCCCACCTCTCCTCACGCCGCCGCGCCTCCTCCCGCTCCCGCCGGTCCAGCGCCGCCTCCATCTCCCGCAGCGGCCGCTCCCACTCGCGCTCCTCCGCCTCCGCCGCCCGCAGCCGCTCAGGGTCCGGCCAGAGCCGCCAGGCCGGCACCCCCGCCGCCTCCCCCAGCCGCCCGAAGCGCCGCGCCGCCGCCCGCAGGTCCGCGGGGTCCGACGGGGCCGGGGCCGGCCCCCTGCGGCGCCGCAGCGGGGCCGCCCGGTAGAGCCGCGCCGGGACCGCGATCGCCAGCGAGGCCCGGGCCCGGCCCAGCGCCGCCAGCGCTCGCCCCCAGGGCGCCGCCATCTTGCGCGGGCGACGGAAGTGACGCACCGGAAGCGACTGAAGGCGCGGGCGGAAGCCGGGCCGGGAGGTGACGGGCGGGGGAGGAGCCGGGGGCGGGGGTGCGGCAGCCGGGGGTGGGGGGAACCCCAAAGGGGACGGGGCGCCCCGGTAGTGGGGATGGCTCGTAACGGGGGGATCTCATAGCGGGGGTACCCCGTGGGCGTTGGGGGGACCCCGAGGGGCCCCCTCTGTGGGGCGGGGGGTGGCGGGGACCCCAAAACGGCGCTGGAAACGGAGGAGGAGGGGGGGAAAGTCCCCGCCGCGATGCTGCGAAACGGCCGCTCCTCCCCCGTGGGGGGGGGGCGGATTTGGGCTCGGCGCGGGTTCCCCTCCCCCCCACCCGCTCCCCCCCCCCAAACCTTTTCAGTCGCAGCCAAACCCCGGGGCGCGCTGCCAAGGGCTCGGCGGCGTTAACCCCTCCCTGCCCGCGGCCGGGCCCCCCGGCGCCCAGGGGCAGCCCCCGGACTCCTGGGTCCGCTGCCGGGGGCGGCGGAGGCACGGGGGGGCCGTGCAGCCGGGTGACGGGAGAAGAGAGTGAGGGGTGCTCGGACGCCTGGGACGCTCCCCGCGTGGGCCCCACGGGGGGGCCGGGGCCCCCGGACGCCCGGGTCCTCCCCCCCCACCCCCCCTCTGGCTGGAGCTGCCAGGGGCCGGGGGGGGGGGGGAGCCCTAATGGCTTCCAGGCCTCGGCAAGCCGGCGAAAATCAGCCGCTAACCAGAGACAAAAATCCCCCGAAATCACCCCAAAACCTTCCCCGAGCCTCACCGGGTTGGGGGACGCAGGCGTCCGGACCCCCCACCCGCCCCCACTGCAGCCCCCGGCTCCCCCCACGCCAGCTGGGGAACCCAGGTGTCCGGGCTCCTGGGCCCCATCCCCACCGTGAACTCAGGGCCCCCCTAAACCCGGCCAAGGGGAGGGGCTGGAAACTGGCCCATTTGGGGGCAGTTTTGCCTAATTTTGGGGCCTCCGCAGTTCCTTCACTCTTGCCTTTGTCCTTCCCTGCCGCCGAGACCCCCCAGCCCCGGATTTACCCCCGGGGGGGGGCATTTCTCCACACCCAGGTTTTTCCTGTCCAGCCTCGGGGGGGGCGGGGGGTGCAGCCCAGACCCCTGGGTCCCTCCCTGACGCCTGGGTCCCCGCCTCACACGTGTCCCCGGGGCTGGCAGGTGATGTCCTGCGGTGTCAGTGCCTGTCCTGGTGTGTCGCAGCATGCCAGGGCATGTTGTTGCATGTTGTGGCATGTTAGAGCATGTCGCAGCGTGTCAGGGTGCGTCATTGCATGTTACGGTGTGTCAGGGTGTGTCAGGGTGTGTCGTTGCGTGTGGCGGTGTGTGTGAACGCTGTGTCCGCCGTCCCCCCCCGTGCTTGGCTCCATCTGTGGGCCCAGCCGGTCGCGGCGGCACATCTGGTGCTGGCGGCCCCCGAGCAGCTGGTGGGGACTGGGGGGGGGGGGGCCTCGATGGTCCCTGTGCAATGCACGCCGGCTGCACACACATGTGTGTGGGGACACAGGGACTCGCACATGCTGGGCGCCTGGGTCCCCCCTGGCCACGGGGTACACCGGGTGCCCGGATGCCTGGGACTACCCTGTCCCCAGGTCCCCCCTGCCATGCCTGGGGGGGCTGGGCAGGGCTGGGGGCTTTGTGCAGCTGCGTCCTCCCATGTCCCCCACAGGATGGCAGTGCTCCCCCCCTCTGTGGCAGCAGCCCAGCGTGGGGGAGGGCCACAGCTGTGCCCACCCTCCCCTCCCCCAACCGCGGGGGGACCCAGGCGAGTGTGGGGGGGGAATGCTGAGACCTCCCCCCCCCTCCCCCCCAATCCTGGGGTCCCCTCACGGCCGTGGCTCCCCTGGGCCAGGGACACCCATGGCACCCGGTGACCTCTGGGGTCCCTCAAAGCCGGGGTCCTTTGTGCCACCCCCATCAGTGCTTCAGGCCGTGGCGGTGACGGCGCCTCCGGCAACGAAGGGGTGACAGTGGCGGTGGTGGCGGTGCCAGCGCTGGCACCGGGCGGTGACAGATGGCGGAGGGACTCGGCCGCAGCCGGAATGACAGATGAGGCTGCCACCGCCGCCGTCACCACTACTGCCATTGCCACTGTCACTGTCACCCACACTGCCACAGCACTGTCACTGCCACTGTCACTGGCACAGTCACGACACGGTCACCAGTGCTGGCTCTGTCATTGTCATGGCACTGTCACCGCCACAGCCACCACCGCCGGCACTGTGGGTGCCACCGCCGCTGTCACGGCACGGTCACCGCGGCCGTCACCGGACCGCGCTGCCTCTCCCCGCTGCCACCGCTGTCACTGTCACCAGCGGGGACCCGCAGCGGCTCCTGGGTCCTCTCGCCCGCCGGGGCCCTGTGGCTGCGGGTCCCCCCACCGGGGGGGGCGTGCGGGAACGGGGCCGCAGAGGGGGCAGGTGGGGGACCCGTGTCCCCACGACCCCCGTCCCCGGTCACACACCCCCCCCCGTGGTCCCCCCTGTCCGTCCCGGCAGGGGCGGGGCCCATCCCGGCGGGGGCGTGTCCACAGGGGCGGGGGCGTGTCCCGCGACAGAGGGGGCGGGGCCCCGTCGCGTGTGGGCGGACCCGGGTCCGGCGGGGGCGGGGAGGGGGTGGGCCAGGGGGCGGGGCTTGGCGGGGGCGGGGCCGACTCGGCGCTTCCCGCGGCAAAAGTGCGGCGGGCGCCAACTTCGGGCAAACTTTCCCCGCGCACTGCCGGCACCGGCACCCCTGGACCCGGGACCCCCGGCATCCCCGGACCCCCCTCCCCGCCATGCCCCGCCGCGGCTGACACCGCCGCCATGTACTCCCCGTACTGCCTCACCCAGGTACGGCCGGGAGCGGGGGGTCTGGTAACGGGGGGCGTACGGTATCGGCGGGTCCGTAAAGGGGGGTCCGGTCCCGGCTTTGCGGCGCGCCGCGAACGGCTGCGCCTTCCAAAATGGGGGTGCGACCCTTCCCCGGTTGCCGGTACCGGGCGGGCGGCGACTCCGCTTCCTCCGCCCGCGCCGGGGCCCCGGGTGAGCGCCGGGGCCGCTCCCGGTGCGCGGCTGCCGCGGGGCGGGAGGGAGGTTTGCTGGTCCAGTTCGGGGCTGCTGCCGCCTCAGGCCGGTGCCCGCGGCGCCGCTTCCCGGAGCGGCCCCAGCCGGGCCCCCTGTGCGGGGGGGCCCGGTTGTGCCCAGCCCGGTGGCGGCCCGGTGCGGGGGGACTCGGTCCGGAGTGGGGCTGCGCCCCGGGATCCCCCGGCCCGGTGTCGCTGCGAAGCCCTTTCCCACGGCTGGGGGAGACGTGGCAGGGGTCACCCACGGGGAAGTGGGGGGCGTTTGCCCCACGGGAGGTGTTGCCCATGGGCCCCCGCGGGACCGGGCAGTCGGGGCCCACGGGGTTTTTTGTGCCTGTGGGCACCGCCGGGACGGGCTGAATCCCGGCCCCGGGGGGGTGTGGCCCCGGGGCCCATAGGAGGGCGGCCTGGGGGCTCCGGGGGACCGGGCGAGGGTGAGGTCCCCGTGGGGGCACCAGGGCTGGGGGACGCCTCGTCCTGGGGGGGTTGTTGGGGTGTCGCGGGGAGCCGTGGGGGGGGGGGTCGCTGCTGGGCGGCTGCGGGGGTCCGTGGGGACAGGGGGGTCCGTGGGGAGGGGCGACGTCGGGCGCTCTGGGTGGGGCCACGTCTCAGGGGCTGTGGCACGGGGGTCCCTATGGGGGTCTCTCCCCCCCCCCCGGCTGTCCTGGGGTCCCCCCGGGGTCCTGCTGTGGTCGCTCAGGCGGCCCGGCCCCCCCCCCCGCCGGGCGTTGCTGCTCCCCCCCCCCCCCCCCGCCGTTGCCCTTTTCTCCCGCTTTTCGGGGCGGTTTTGGCGGCCGGTTGCGTCTGGGCGGGCGGCCAGCGGCGCTTCTCGCAGCTTCGGCGCCCGCCCCGCACACGCGTGTGCACGCGCCAGCAACACGCCATTGCACATGCGTGTGCCCCTGCCTGCACACGCCAGCAACGCGCCTGTGAGCCAGCCTGCCCATGCCAGCGCACAGGCATGTGCTCCCTCCTGCACACACAATTACACACGCATGTGCTCCCGCATGCACACACATAGTCACATGTATGTGCTTGCTGGTGTGTGTGCACAATTGCACTCTGCACATGTGTGCACACCCCTGTGCATACCCGCAGTCTCACACGGTGCGCACACGTGCATGCACACACGTATGCACAGCAGCCTCACGGGCCCAATCCTGAGTGTGCCAAAGTGTTTCCGCGCGTGTGCACACTGGCACCGCACGCTCACATGCATGTGCTCCCTTCTCACCCCCCCTTTCCCTTTTGAGCCGTTTCTGGGCGGTTTTGGGCTAGTGCCATCATCCCACCCCCCCTCCCCCTCCCTCCCGCCCCGGCGCAGGGCCAGGCCCCCAGCACACGCAGGATCTGGCTGCTACGCCCGGCCGTGGGCACGGATAGCAGCACACATAGCGGCACCTATAGCGCCATGTATAGCAGCACCTATAGCAGCATGTATAGCGGCGGCTCCTGCCACCGGGCCCTGTGGCCAACCAGGCGTGGGCTGTACCTCATCTGCCACTGGCACAGCACCAGTCCCTGTCCCCTACAGTTCCCGTCCCCTATAGCTGGTGTAACAGGCAGTGGCTGCTCTCTATGTGCTGTAGCCTGCAGCCTCCAGGGTGAAACCCCTGCGGCGGCACGCGTGGCCCCAGCCCCTAGCCCAGCACCGGGTTCCAGTTGTCGGTGCCATGGCTGCTTGCTGGGCCAGTGTCCCCCCAGGTCCCCCCAGCCAAGGGCTCCCGGCCGCACGGAGCCACCCCCTGCCCTGGGCCGGACCCTGGGGGACGTAGCGCAGCCTGGAAGCGACGTGGGTCGCCCTCATCCTCACTGTCACGACATCACCATTACTGTCAGCACCTGGTGACTCCTGGGGTGGAGCAGGGGCACCCACAGACCCCCCCAGCTGCACAAAATGCCCCCGTGGCCATTTCCTCTGCAAAGCACAGGGGAAAACACATAGCCTTCCCCGTCCCTGCACAGCCCCCCGTGCCTGCACAACTCCTGTGGGGGGAGGCAGCCCAACCTGTGCCATGGGAGATGAGGGGGCTGCATGTCCCCAGCCCCTGTAGCCCCCACCCTGGGGGCGTGGGGTGATGGCCACAGCAACACATACATCACCAACCCCTATAGCCGTGTGGTATAGGTGGGCGCAGTGCAGGGTGCCGTGCTCGGTGCCATGCCCGGTACAGGGTGCAGGGTGCTGTGGCTGGTGTGGTGCAGGGTGCGGCGCAAGACAGTGCTGTGGCCGGTGCAGGGTACGGCACAGAGCACAAGGTGCTGCTGACGGTGGGTTGCAATGTGCCGCACACTGTGGGTGCGATGTGCACATCACGGCACATAACGTGACACGCATTTGGGGGTTCAGTGCAGTCTGTGCTGGGGGGCACACTGTGCACGTGCCATGTACAGGACACATATGTGAGACCTATGTGATAGGCAGTGCACCGTGTGCCCAGGGCAGCAGACCATAGCTGAAGGCGTGCTGCCAAGCAGGGTGCCGGGGCAGGACGTGGTGTCAGGGGAAGTCGTGTGGCGCAGGTTTGGGATGTGCCCCAGCGCCTGCGGCACGGCACAGCTCAGCATGGCATGGCGCTGCTGCGGGGCCTGTTGCCGCAGGCTGTGGTGGTGCCCATCGCCGCAGGGTACCCCCTCGGTGCCACGGGGTGTGCCTTGCACCCGCAGCTCTTAGGTTCGGCCCTGCTAGTGCCAGGACCTGCAGAGGGTGCGAGCTGCCTCGGGGGGCTGGGGGGGGGATGGAAGGGGCGTGAAGTGCTCCAACACCCCCCAAACTGCGGGCCCCCTCCCCCCCCCCCCCAGCCAGCAGCCAGCCCTTCTGGCGCCTATAGGGCCCAGTGAGGACCAGGGTGGTGCACGGGGCACCTATAGGCTGTAGGGGCTGGGGTGTGTAACGGGCTGAAAGTGCCCGGCAGTGGGGCGGGGTTCACGTGTGTAACGGTGGGGATGTGCACACATATGTAATGGGGTGCAGGTATATGTGATGGGGAGAGAGGATGCGCATGTGCATCACGGGGGCTGGGTGCATACATATGTAATGGGGTGCATGTGCCATGCGTGCACCATGTGTGCGATACGTGTGCAGGCGACGTGCACACGTGGCAGCTGCGCCTGCACGCTCCGTGTGCATCTCCCTGTGCAGCGTGTGTGCAACATGTGTGCACGGTGCCTCTGCATATGGGTGCACTCCCACACTGCCCGTGTTGCATCCCTGCGTGTACCAGGTGTGCAACACACATGTGCAAGGTGCAGTGCATGTGTGTGCATGCCTGTGCCAGCGTGTGAGGCATGTGCAAGGGCCCTCTGCCCCATGCGGGGCCGTGCGGGGCCGTGCCGCCGGCTGATGCAATCCGTGCGGGGGAGGCACCGCCCCCCCCCGCCACGTGCGAGGCCGTGCGAGGCCGTGCGAGGCGCCCGGGGCCGTGCGAGGCGGGGGCGGGCGACACGCGTGGGCGCCATGCCGGGGGGTGCATGTGCGTGGCGTGCGCTGCCTGTGCATGGTGTGTTCGCGTGCCGTTGCGCCGCGTGTCTGTGCGGCACGCGTGCCGCCTGCGTGTGCAAGGAGCCATGTGCGTGGCGAGGCATATGCGTGCTGTGCGGGCCCCACACACGCATGGTGAGACGTGTGCGTGTGCTTCACTGTCTGTGCTGCCGCACCCCCGTGTTGCGGCACTCATGGCTCTGCTGATCCCCCTCCCTGCGTCCCCCCATGTCTCCCCCATATCCCCCAGCCGCGGGGCTGTGCCGGCAGCATCAATAATGGAGGAGCCCTTGGCCGGGCTAGGGGGGGCCTGAATTATTGATGGGCCACAAAAAGCTTTCTTGGACGCGGCAGCACCGCGGGGCCCCCCCGGCCCGGCCTGGCAGGAGGCCACGGTGGGGGCCGGGATGCCTGGGTCCACTCTGGGGAGGGAGTGGGGTTGGAGGGGGTGGGGGGCAGCCCGAACGCCTGGGTCCCCTCCCCAGCTGGTGGGGGGAGGCACGCCCGGACGCCTGGGTCCACTGGTGCCAACTGCATTGGCCCTGCGTGCTGCGGCACCGCCTTGAGCCACTGCGGCACGTTCCCCCCTCCCCAGTGCCCGTGACCCCCCTGGCCCCCCAGCACGGTCCGGATGCCTGGGTCCCGTCCCCAGCTCTGCTGTGTGGGGAAGGAGGGGGGGCCCAGACGCCTGGGTTCCCCTCGAGCAGCCCGGACGCCTGGGTCCTCCACGTGGCTGCGGGCAGGGGAGCAGGCAGGCAGCTTCCTCTGCACAGCCCGGACGCCTGCGTCTGTCCCCCCCTGGACGCCTGGGTCCCCCCCGAATGTCTAGGTCCCCCCCGGATGCCTGAGTCTCCTGCCAGGACCATCCGGCACGTTCTCTCTGAGGCCGCCAGGATGCCTGGGTCCCAGCAGCTCCCGGCCTGGTGCCGGGGTCCCTTGTGGCCACCCCCCCTCCCCTGCCCGGGGGTCCAGGACGCCCCTCGCTCGCCCCCCCCCCCCGGCCTCCCCCCCCCCGCACGGGAGGGTCTTGGCAGCGGCATCAGGGGCCGCCGGGGGGATTTTTGGCGGCAATTCCGGCTGTTTTGGGCTGTTTTCTCTCGCGGCGAAGCCGAGGGCCGGGGGGAGCTGGCAGCGGCGCGGGAGGGCGGGCGCTGCCGGGGCGGGGGGGCTGAAGGGGGGGGTGGTTTTTTTTTTTTCTTTTTTTCCCTCTTTTCTGTTTTTTCTGGGCTTTTCCCTCCTGATCCGGCGCCGCCCCCCCCGCCGCCGCGCTGGCGCTTTGCCGGGCGCTCGCAGCTGCGGACGCGGCGACGTGGCTTCGCCCGAGACTGCGGCTCAATGCGGGGCCGGCACAGCCAATGGCAGCCTGGCGGCACTGGGGCCGGACCCCGCCTCAGCGCGGACCCTGGTGTCCGGGGGGGCACCCCGGCGTCCGGGAGGGGACCCTGGCCTCGGGCACGGACCCCGACGTGCAGGCAGACCCCGGTGGCCAAGGCTCTAGATCCTTCCACGCTAGTCCCAGCTTCCCCGCGGAGGGGCGGGGAGGGGACCCAGGCGTTTGGGAGGGGACCCAGGCGTTCGGGCGTACCCAGGCATCCAGGCAGCATGGGCCTGACCTGGCGGCTCTTTGTCTTTGGCAGGGCTGCCGGGGGCCCCAGGGGTTCGGGTCACCGACTCCCCCTCTGCCAGCCCAACTCACCCCAGTGCCCTCCCTGAGGCACGGAGGGGACCCAGGTGTTCGGGAGGGGACCCAGGTGTCCAGGTGGACCCAGGCATCGGGGAGGTCTCCTCGTGCCCAAGCAGGTGCTGGCGGGCCCGGATGCCTGGGTCCTCTGCGGCCAGCTGGGAGGGGAGGGGGCTATGGGGTGGAGGGGGCCCGGACGCCTGGGCCCCCCCCCTGCCTCTGCAGGCGGCTCAGCCGGGGGTGCTGTGAGCAGAGCTGTCATGTGAAGCCACGACCCCTTGTGCGAATCATGACCCCTCATGCAACCCCCTCGGGGGGGGGGGGGGAGCAGGACCCCCCGGCTGCCCCCTCTTCCCGTGCCCCCCCCCGCCCCGCGCCAGTGCCGCTGCGTCCCATTTCATGGGTTTTGCAAAGCAAAACAGGGCAGGAAGGGGGTGGGGGCCGGGAAGCGACACCGTATGTGGCCCCCCCCCACCCCCGCGGTGGCTTTGGGGCGAAAGCTGCGAGGTTTGGGGCTGGGGAGGTGCGCGGGCACCGATGCGCGGGAGCCTCCACCCGGCCCCGCTGACGAAACGCCCGAATTTTGGGTTTTTTTCTTTGCACAGAGGGAATTAATTACGGGGCGGGGGGGGGTGGGGGGTGTTGGCTCCAAGCGCCGCGTCGGGGATTTGGGGGCAGAAACGGAGGTTTTGGGCCGTTCCGCGCTGGGGCCGCCACAGGGCCAGGGAAAGCGGCCAAAATCCGGGGCCTTCCCCCTCTCGGGGTGTGTCGGGGGGGGGCCGGACCCCCGGGACGGGCCCCTCGTGCACGCGCGGCCCCGGCGTCCTCGCTCGACCCCCTTGCGCGGGGCTTTGGCGGGAGGAGTGCGGCCAGGGGGGGCTCGGTGACCACCCCACCCCGGCACGGCTTCGGGTGCAGATCCCCGTGTTTTGGCGAAGCCCCCGGGGCCGCGGGTGCGCCGGGGCTCTGCCCCGCTGGCCGCCTCGCACGGCCCTTGCACGGGGCTCGCGTTGCACACGCGTGGCGCACGCACGGGGCTCGCGGGGCACACGCGCGGCCCCGCCGGAGCGCGCCCGATGCACGCCCGCCCGCACGCGCCCGGGCCCGCTCCGTCCCGCTGCCCCCGGCCCCCCCCCCCCCCCCCCCGCCATGTCCCGGCCCCGAACTCCGCCGCCCCCCCGGCCCCGCCCCCCCCGGCCTGGCCAATGGGGCGGCCGCTCCCCCCGCGCGCTGCGCCCCCATTGGCCACCGCCGCGCCGGTCCCGGTGCCAAAAGGGGCCGCGGCGGCTCCGCGCGCTCCGCGCCCGGCGGCGGCGGCGGCGGCTGCGGCGGCTCCGCGGCGGCACCGGGACCCCCGGACCGGGACCCCCCCCCCCCCCCCCCCGACAGGGACCCCCCGCGCCCCGGGACCCGCGCTGTCCCGGCGGCTGGGTCCCCTCCAGGTGACCGGGACCCCCGGTACCTGAGCCCCCCCGCAGTGTCCGCCCCCCGGACCCGCCCCCCCCCCTCCGGTAGCCCCCGTTAACCCCTTCCCCCCCGGTAGCGCCCCCCGTCCCCGTCTGTCGCCCCCGGTTCTGCCCCGCCGGGGCCCGACTGGCAGCTGCCCACGGCCGGGATGAGCCGCCGCGATGGTACGGACGGGGACGGGACGGGATGGGACGGGACCGGCAGCTCCGGGGACGGGGACCGGGGACAGGCGCTGGGGCCGGGGACCGACGGCACCAGCGAGCGGGGACAGGGGATGGGGACCGGTGGCGCTGGCAGCCGGGACAGGGGGTGGCACCGGGGACGGGGACTGATGGGGACAGGGATGGTGATCGGTGGCACCGGGGATGGGGCTGGCAGCAGGGACCGGCTCTGGGACGGGGACGGGGACCGGGCGGGCGGCTTGGGGACGTGCCCGAGGCAGCCGAGCCCCGACGGCAGCGGGAGCGTCACCGGGAGCCAGATGGGGACGGACGGGGCCGGGGCTGTGGCGATACGGCAGACGGGGCCGGGGTTGCACCGAGACGGGGTCCTGAGCGGGGCTGGGACAGGGTCTGAACGGGGACCCAGAGCTGAGAGAGGCCGGGGACATGGGGACACGGCAGCACCGCGGGGCCGTGCGGGGCTGGGAGCCGACTCGTTCCTGGAGCCAGTCGGGCACCGGGAGCCCAGCACGTCCCCCCGGGCCGGGGCTGCCCTAGTCCCCTAGCCCTGCAGGGCCATTCCCGGGGCTGGATCCTGCAGCCCCAGCCCCCAGCGATGCCCGGGGCTGAGCTGAGCATCCCCAGGGGCTGGGATGGGGCCGTGCCTGGGGATGCTCTCCCTGTGCAGGATGGGGCCGTGCCCAGGGATGCTCTCCCTGCACAGGACTGGGGTGCCCTTGGGAGCCCCCTGCACAGGATGCAGCCGTGACTGGGGATGCTCCCCCTGCCCGGCACGGGCATCCGCCCGGGTGCTCCCTGTGCAGGATGGGGCCATGCCCAGGGATGCTCCCGGCTGTGTGGGATGGGGCTGTCCCCCCAGGAGCTCCCTGTGCAGGATGGAGGTCCCCCAGGAGCTGCTGGGGCTGTGGCCACCCCACGGCAGCCACCCCACTGACGCTGCCCTGCCCCACAGGATGAGTTCCACCCCTTCATCGAGGCGCTGCTGCCCCACGTCCGGGCCTTCTCCTACACCTGGTTCAACCTGCAGGCCCGCAAGCGCAAGTACTTCAAGAAGCACGAGAAGCGGATGTCGAAGGAGGAGGAGCGCGCCGTCAAGGACGAGCTGCTGGGTGAGAAGCCTGAGGTCAAGCAGAAGTGGGCCTCGCGCCTCCTGGCCAAGCTGCGCAAGGACATCCGGCCCGAGTGCCGCGAGGACTTCGTGCTCTCCGTCACCGGCAAGAAGGCGCCCTGCTGCGTCCTCTCCAACCCCGACCAGAAGGGCAAGATCCGCCGCATCGACTGCCTGCGCCAGGCCGACAAGGTCTGGCGCCTGGACCTGGTGATGGTCATCCTCTTCAAGGGCGTCCCCCTGGAGAGCACCGACGGTGAGCGCCTGGCCAAGGCGCCCCAGTGTGCCAGCCCCGGCCTCTGCGTCCAGCCCCACCACATTGGCGTCACCATCAAGGAGCTCGACCTCTACCTGGCTTACTTCGTCCACGCACCTGGTGAGTGCCACCGGCGGGGAGCGTGGGGGGCTGAGCCGGAGCCGACGGCGTGGCCGGGGGGCGGCGGGAGCCACTGCGCGTGCCAGGACCGTGGGCTGAGGCTCCTGGCTGTGCCCCCCCCAGCTCCGGAGGGGCCCTGGGGCCACCATCCCCCCTGCGATGTCCCTAGTGCACCCGCAGCCCCAGTGGGCACTGGAGGGATCCTGCACTGGGGCTGGGCTGGGTCTGCGGCAGCCCTGGGGCTGGAGCAGTGTCAGTGGTTCTGTGCAGCTGCCCGGGGCCCCCCTTGCACCCGCGGCCCTCCCCGGCCCCCTCACCATGCCCACCTGGGGTGGCCCCGGCCAGGGGTGCCGGCCCCCGCGTGCCTCGCACAAAGCCGCACCGTGTGCCAAAGCACGCGCCGCGTGCTGTGTGCCGCGTGCCAAGCCGTGTGCCATGCGCTGTGCCAGACTGTGCACCGTGAGCCGTGCACGGAGCCGTGCCGTGCACCGAGCTGGGCGCTGGACCAAGCCCTGAGCTGTGCCGTGCACCGGGCTCTGCACTGCACCGTGCTCTGCCGTGCACCGAGCGCTGAGCCACGCCATGCACCCAGCAGTGCCGTACACTAAGCCCCGAGCCGTGCCGTCCGCTGAGCTCTGCTGTGCACCGAGCTGTGCCGTGCCATGGGCCGGGCTCCCAGCGGATGCTTTTGCCCTGGCTGGGCTGTGGGCGTGCAACAGGCACCCGGCCCTCATGCCTGTGGGGCACCAGCAGCGCACATGTGTGTGTGCACTGAGCCAGAGTGGGGGGACATGCGTGCCTAGTGCCGCAGGGGCTGCGACGGGAACACGCGTGTATGGGGGCCACAGGGGCAGAGCTGTGTGTGTGTGCGTGGAGGGGGGACCCCAGCCTGGACACTTGGTCCTGTCTTCCCTGCTGGGGAGAGGTGTAATTCTGGGGCTGGAGCGAGGGATTTTGGGCCACTTTACCACCACTTAGGGTCGGCTCCCAGATGCTTGGGTCCTTGCTGGGGGGTGTGCCTGGACGCCTGGGTCCCTCATGTGCATTGGGGGATGAAGGAGGGGGCAGTCTGGGATGTGTATCCTGCCCCCCCCCCCCCCCCCGGACAACCCTCCGGACAAATTCCCCCCCAGGCCCATGTGCCAAATCTGAGCATGTCCGCGGGGGGGCCCTGCAGCCCCCCTCACACCCCCCCACCCCCTCTGCTGCCCGGCTGGGGGGGGGGGGCTCAAATCCCCAATGCAGCTCCTGCCCGGCGCCGCCAAAATGGCCCCGGTTGGCACCGTGCCCCCATGCGCGGCACAAGGCCCCGTGCGCGGCCCCGGCCCCTGGCCCCCCCTGGCATCCCCCCTCGCCCCCCCGCCGGGGGCCCTTTGGCTGCTGCAGGCCGGGGGGGGCGCAGTGCCAACCCCCCCCCGTGCGTAAGATGGCGGCGCTTGTTGGCACCCGAAACGCGCTGCGGCACCGCAGCCCCGCAGCGGGACCCTCCTGGGATGGGGACCCCCTCCATGCTGGGGACCCCTGTACCATGGTGTGCCACCCCCCCTGCAATAGGCCCCCCCGTGACAGGGACCCCCCCATGCCATGGTGTGCCACACCCTCTGCAATAGCCCCCCCCCCCATGCTAGGGACCCCCCGACCTGCCCCCTGTTCTTGTCTTGCACATGCATGTGCCCCGGGGCCATGCTGGTGGTGCCCCCCCTGCCACCCCCTGCCTGCCTTTTTGGGGGGCACGCCTGGACACTGAGGTCCCTTTGCTTGTCAGGGGATCCAGCTCCATGCTTTGGGGGGGGGTCCATGCGTGTCTCTTTGAGTCTGTGGGCACCTGCAGGGGGACCCGTAGGGTCTCTGGGGTCTCGGGGTGCAGGTGGAGCTATAGGGCTCTGTAGGCTCTATAGGGGTCCGCCAGGACCTCTGTGTGCCTGGGGGTCTGTGGGGCTCCAGGCAGGTCTATAGGGCCTGTTGGGCTGCAGGCAGCTGTAGGGGTCCCTGTGGGTCGCAGGATCCATAGGGGCTGCAGGGGGCTGCACGGGTGACGCACGCAGTCGCTGCTGGCACCGCCCAAATGCCTGGGTCCCCTCCCGGACGCCTGAGTCCAGGGGACGCAGGTGCGAGGGGAGGGGCCCTGCGGGGGGGTCGGGGCGCAGCTGCCCAACAGCACCTGAACCCCCCTGCTGGGGCTGGGGACACAGGGAGGCTGTGGGGCTGCTGTGGGGCTGGGGACCTGTAGGGACATGGGGACCCGCTGGGTCCAGCTCAGGGCTTGGGGGGGGGGAAACTGAGGCACGGGGGGGGGGCTGCGGGATGGGGGTCCCGAGAGCACCTGGGCCCCCCTGCTCCCAGGACCCAGCATCAGGGTCTGTCCCGAGTCCGGGGGTTGCGGGAGGAGGACCCAGGCGTCCAGGCGGGCGGTGGGGATGGGGTGGCACGTGCCTGCCACGCGACCCCCCTGCAGAGGTCGCGACCCGCCACGTGCCCTGCTGACCCCTGACTCCGCGGGGTGACGCGGCGGGGGCCAAAACAGGGGAGGGGACCTGTCCTGCTGCCCCTCCCCTGCCTGGACGCCCCGGGGCCCCGGGACAGGGGGGGTGAAGGGAGCCCTGGGGCTCCGTGGGGAGTGTGGGGGTGCTGGGGAGGACCCCGGCGTCGGGAATGGAGGGGGGGGGTGCAGGGGGGATGGGACACCCAGACGACTGGGGCGGGGGTGCTGGGGAGACCCAGGTGTCCGGGGCAGATGGGGGTTGCCGCCGGGAGGGGGGACACCCAGCCGTACGGGGGGGTGCTGGGGGGGGACCCAGGCATCCGGGCGCCCCCCCACTCGGCGCAGACAATGGCTGCTTTGTTGGCGCTGCCCGTTGGCGGGGGGCCAGCGCATTCCTGGCCCCCGGCCCGGCCCCACGGCGGCCCCCGGCCCCCCCGGCCCAGCCCGGCCCGGCCCCCTGCCAGCCCTAGCCCCCCCCCCCCCCCGGCCCCCTGCGGCTGCTGCATTCCCCCCCCCATCACCCGGCCAAGGAGCACCCTGACGCCTGGGTCCCCTCGGGGGTGCTGGCACCCGGACGCCTGGGTCCTGTATGGGGCGGGGGGCGCCCGGACGCCTGGGTCCCGCGGAGGACGGGGGCTGCGGGCGCTGCCCGGGCGCAGCTGAGGTCCCGGCGGACGTTCACCTCGAACGACCCTGCGGGAACAAGGGGCCCTTCAGTGCCGGGACCCAGGCGTCTGGGGCTGCCCCTCCCCGAGGGCGGGACGGGGACCCCAGCGTCCAGGGGGACCCCGGCGTCCGGGTCTGACCCCATGTCTCCTGCAGACTCCGGACAATCCGACAGTTCAAACCCCCAGGGAGACGCGGACATCAAACCACTGCCCAACGGTGAGCCCCCGGTGCCTCCAGCACCACCCCCATGTTCCGCTGGGCCCTCCCAGTGCCACCCCCTGCAGCCCTCTCGTGCTCCCAGTGCCCCCGTGCCCTCTGTCCCCATGGTGACCCGGCCCTGCGTGCTCGTGTCCCCAGTCCCTGTGCCCCCCTGGCGCGGTGTCCCCCCATGTCCCCCATGTCCCATCTCCCCAGGGCACCTGACCTTCCAGGACTGCTTTGTGACGTCGGGTGTCTGGAACGTGACGGAGCTGGTGAGGGTGTCCCAGAGTAAGTGGGGACATGGGGGGGTGGGGACATGGCGGGGGCATGGGGGGGACAGGGGCAGGGGGAGGGATGGGATGTGGGGAACAAGGGAACACAAGCGTGTTGTGGGAATGGGGGGAGGTGGGGGCGTGGGACATGGAGACATGGAGGACATGAGGGTGGCTCGGGGTGGGGGGGAGGTCCTGTGTGGGTCCTCCAAGTCCCCTGTGTCCCCCAGCCCCTGTGGCGACGGCGTCGGGCCCCAACTTCTCGCTGGCCGACCTGGAGAGCCCGGGGGGCTACTACAACATCAGCCCCGTCGCCCTCGGCCGCCGGCCCCTGGGGCCCCCAGCTGCCAGGTACCCCGGGACCCCCTGTAACCCCACGGGATCCCCCATAACCCTTGGGACCCCCGTAACCCCCTTCCCCCCCACCCGGGATCCCCCAATAACCCTGCTTGGCCCGCCTGGAACCCTCCCTAACCACCCCAATAACCCCCCTGGGACACCCCCAGGACCCCCATAACTCCCTGGGATGCCCATAAGCCCCTGGGATACCCTATACCCCCCCAAGCTGGGCACCCTCCAGGAGTCCCCATACATCCCTGTGTCCCCAGTGTGGGGTGGTGCTCCAGTTCTTGGTGGGTGACACTGCTTGGGGGGGTGGGGGGGTGATGCCCCCATCCCTGGAGGTGACACACCTGTCCCCGCAGCGGCCCAAAGCGCCCCAAGGCGCTGGATGAGGGGGACCTGGAGGGTCCCGGGGACGACGTCTTCTACCCCGGGCCAGGGCGGTCCCCAGCCCCTGGCAGCAGCCAGGGGCCCTGGGGGGGGGACGTTGACACCGGTGGGTGACATGGGAGGGGCACGTGGACATGGAGGGGGGTGACAAGGGGGACGTGGAGGGACACAGGGGGTTCCTGGGGGTGGATGTGGACATGGGTTGGTGACAAGAGGACATGGGGAGGGACATTGCGGGGGGGGGACATGGGAGGTAAAGGGCAAAGGAGGGCTATGGGCATGCAGGGGCCTCGGGGTGGGGGGGCTATGGGGTGCAGGGCATCAGTGGGGGGCCATGGGGGTTCCCTGAGAGCTGGGGGAGGGCTGGTCTGTGCCAGGAGGCCTGGGGGGCATGCTGGGGTCTGGGAGACATTTGGGGGTCCAGGGGGGTCCCCAGGGGGCTGTGGGGGGGTCCGGGATCCGGGTGCCCCCCCGACTCCCCCCGGCCCCCCCAGGCCCAGCGGCGCTGAAGAAGTCGGGGAAGTTGGATTTCTGCAGCGCCCTCTCGGGGCACGGGGCTGCCCCCCGCATGGCCTTCGGCCACCACCCCCTGCCTGTCCTGGCCGGCGTCCGCCCCGGTGAGACCCCACCCCCCCGGGACCCCCATCCCCCCTGGGCACCCCCTGCCTTCCCCTGGGACCCCTGGCCCCCTGCACTGCCTCACCCCTCCAAACCCCCTGTGCCCCCCAGCTCCTTGGGATCCCCAGTCTGGAGGGGTCGGGTTGGCCCTGGACACCTGGGTCCCACCTGGGCACTGGTGGGTGAACACAGGGTGGGACTGGGGGTCCGGGCCTAGGCCGGGGTCGGGGGGGGGAGGGGTGACATGTCCCTGGCCACCTGGGTCCTGTCCCCATCCTCCCCTGAACACCTGGGTCCTGGGAGGGCTCCGGACCCCGGGTCCCGCATCCCCGGACGCGTGGGTCCCGTGGCCGCCCGTGCTGGCGCTGAGGGTCCCTGCAGGCAGCCCGCGGGCCACAGCCTCGGCGCTGCACTTCCCGTCGGGGTCCCTCCTGCCCCAGTCGAGCCCCTACTTCGCCCACCCCACCATCCGCTACCACCACGGGCAGGACTCGCTCAAGGACTTCGTCCAGTTCGTCTGCGCCGACGGCGCCGCCCAGGGCCCCCAGGTGGGATGGGGATGGGGACGGGAGACGCTGCGGGGATGGGGTGGGGGGCACAGGGGACGTAGGGACGTGGTGACGCGGGACGTGTGGATGCGGTGACGCTGCGGGGACGGGGCAGGGGCACGGGGGCTATAGGGACACGGTGACGCGGGACGTGCGGATGCAGTGATGCTGCGGGGACGCTGCCCCCCCCTCCCCGGCCCGACCCTGCGCTCGGGGCTCTACGGGGCCGGGACCGGTGCGGGGCGCTGGGACAAGTGCGGGGCCCCGCGTGGACGCTGGTCCCAGCGCCGCTCCCGAGGGACCGGAGCGGCGCCTGGTCTCCGCGGCAACGGGCGCCCTGGGGGCGGGGGAATGTATGTAAATGAGGCACAGGAGGCGGGGCTTGTTCAGAGTAGTTCCCTGGAGGTGGGGCTTGTAAGCAAATTAGGCCGGGGAGGCGGGGCCTGTGCAGGACAATTCCCTGGAGGTGTGACCTAGATGCAAATGAGGGCCAGGAGGTGGAGTCTGTATGCAAATAAGGCAGCAGAGGCGGTGTCGGAGTGCAAAGAGGTGGGGCTTTATGCAAATACGGTTACAGGGGCGGGGCCGGCATGCAAATACAGCACGGGGGCGGAGCTTGTATGCAAACGAGACCCGCCAGCCGTGCCGGCTGCCGCGGAGGGGCCAGGAGGGGAGTGACGGGAACCCCCGCGCTGGGGACCCCCCACCCCACCCTGGGGACCCCCCCCACTCGTCCCTGTGCAAGGCCACCCCACCCCCCCCACCCCCCCGGTGCAATGGCCCCCGTGTCCCCCGTGCCACCCTGTGCTGCTGCCCCCTCCGTGCCACTCCACCGTCCCCATGCCCCCGCCCTGGGGGTCCCGGGGGTCCCTGGGTGCCGGGTGCCCGTCACCGTGTTCTCGTTGCAGCCGTGCGGGGCGCAGGGCCGGGCCGGGGGGGCTGCGGGGGCCCCCCTGGCCCGGCCCTTGCCCCTGCCCCCGCCGGAGCCCAAAGCCCCCAGCGGCCCCCAGGGCGGAGCGCCCGCGGCACCCCGTAAGTCCCCGCCACCTGCGCCCCACTGCACCCCACTGCACCCGCAGCCGGGACCTGGGCCATGGGGGGGCAGGAAGCGGTGCAGGAGGTGCAGCAATGGGGCGGGGGGGATGCAGTGCTGGGGTGCAAAGGGTGCAGCAGTAGTGTGCGGGGGGGCGGAGCAGTGGGGTGCAGCAGTGGGGTACAGGGGGTGGAGCAGTGGGGTGCAGGGGTACAGCGAGGGGGTGCAGCAGTGGGGTGCGGGGGTGCGGCGCAGGGGGGGTTGGAGCAGTGGGGTGCAGGGGTGCGCAGCAGCGGGGTGCAGTGGGCTGCAGGTGCCGGGCGGGGACCTCGGGGGCCGGTGGCACGAGTTGGCAGCAGTGGCCCTGGGACGATCCGGCAGTGGCACAGGCAGGCACAGGATGGCACCGGTGATACGGGTGGCACCAAGGTGACCCCGGCGGTGGGGGGGTGAGGCGCAGCAGGTGACAGGGGGTGACAGGGCTGGCGCGGGGGGGTGACACAAGGTGACAGGGTGGCCCAGCCTGGCCCGGCTGCCCGTGCATCATCACCTTCTCCGCATCGTCATCGCTGTCACCGTCCCCCGTCACCGTCCCCTGACCCCGGGCACGTCCGCTCCGTCCCCGCCGGCGCCTCATCCACCCCATTTTCAGTTCGTTTTTCCCCTTCTCCATTTTTTCCCCCTTTTTACCCCATTTTCGGTGGGGGGGTTGGTCGGGAAGGGGGGGGGCACAGGATGCCTGGGTCCTTTGTGCTGCCAGGGGCCCAGGGCCTGGACCCCTGCGTCCCCTGCAGGGACGGGGGGCACCCAGATCGTTTGAACTGTCCTTCTCCTGGCTCCATCCTCAGGGGAGATGGGGGATGGAGGGGGGTTGGGGGGGGTCCCCACAGGTAAGTACTGATGGCGGGGGGGGCTGACACGGGAGGGGGTCCTGGTGCTCTGCAACCGGCACGGGGCACCCTGGGTGCATGAGCACTCCCGTACAGTGGGGGGGCACACACGTGTAGGTGTGTGGGCACGCACATGACCCTGGATGCACACGCACGTGATCGTGCATGCACGGCCTCACACGCTCACCCGCGCCGTCGCACGCTCGCATGCGTGTGTGCAGCCGCCCCCGGCTCCTTACACCCGCGGGGGCACGTTCCCCCCGCCTGCACTCACGCGGGTGCTTTCGCACACTCGCATGCACATGTGCTTGCCACGGCACCGGGGGCCTCTGCGCACCTGCGCCACGCCTCACCCGCCCGCCCGCACCGCGTGTTGCACGCGCCCGTGCAGGCCGGGCTGAGCCCGCTCTCCCCGCAGCATTCGCAGCGTCAGGCGCCGCCGCTGCCCCCCGCCTTGTCGGCCTCGGACCCCGCGACGGCAACTTTCTGACCCTCCCCCAGCAGCAGGTAGGGCCCCCGGACACCCGTGTTCCCTCCCCCCCCCAACTCCCGGGTCCCCTCCTGCACGCCTGGGTCCCCTGGCCGGGCACACCCGAACGCCTGGGTCCTCACCTGCCCCTCCCTCCTTGGGCGAATTAGGTGGTTAATGAGCAGGGCCCAGGTCACCGCCCCCCGCCCCACCCCCCGCCGCGCCCCTGCTGCCAAACTGGGAGGCACTGGGGGGGACTGGGCCCCCCCCCATCATGTCTGACCCGTCTGGTTGCCCGGGGCAACGAGACATGATGTCATTGCCAGGCCCTGCAGGGAACAATGGTGGGGCGGGGCCCTGCCCCCAGTGTCACCATGGCAACCCTGTGCCCCCCCCCGTCACCTTGGCACTGCCGTGGCACCACGGGCTGGGGGTCGTGACCCCCGGCAGGGCGCCCCATTGGCCCCCAGCACCATGGCACGACGCCCGATTGGCTGCCTGCCCTGTGGCGCCGGCCCCGGATTGGCTGGCGCTGGAGCAGGCCACGGCGCCGGCCTGGAGCCAATGGGCTGGGGGAGGGGGGAGGGGGGGCAGGGCTGGCAGCCAATGGGGGGCCTCGGCGGGCCAGCCAGGCGGTGCTTGATTGGCTGGCACCGGCAGGCAGGAGGGGGAGGAGCCAGCAGCGGATTGGCTGGCACCGGCAGGCCTTGGCAGGCTGCGGGCGCTGCGGCGGGCAGGCGTGCCCTGATTGGCCGGACACGGTGGTGCGGTGGCTGGCCTGCCAATTGCGTGCCAGCACCTCGCCCAGCTTGGCACGCGAGGATGGGCGGGGCACCTGGACGCCTGGGTCCCCCGGACAGCGGGTCCGCCATGTGCTGGGCGTTGAGGCCGGTGCCGAGGGCGGGGGCACCGCCCGGACGCCTGGGTCCCCCTGCCGCTGCCGGGACCCAACCTCCACCCTTCACTCTGCCCCTCCCCTGTCCCAGCCCTGGGGACCACTGGGGGGGGAGGGGGGGGATGCTGGAGGGGCACAGCGGGGCCGGGGGGGGGGAGAGTGTCAGGCTGGGGGGTCTCCCTCCACTGCCACTGACCCCCGTCTCTCCCCAGTCCTGGTTCCTCTGACGCTGCCCCCGGACGAGGAGAAACCGCCCGGAAAAAGGAGAAAAAAAGACAAAAAAAAGCCGCAGCCCCCCGGCCCCCCTGGCCCCCCCCGCCGCCGTCCGCCCCCGGGGGGGCCCCAGCCCCCCCCCGACGTGGATGAGGGTTCGGCCTCTCTGATGTGTCCCCGCCCCGGGATCCCCCAACCCCCCCACCTCCAACCCCCCCCATACTCCCCCGGCACAAACAGGGTCACCCCGGGCCCCCGGGGGTGTTTGGGCCCCCCCGCCCCAGCCGCAATTCAGGGGGGGACGGGGCCCCCGGGGGAGCACACGCGTGTGCACTCACACCACATCTGCGCACACCTGCGCGTGCACGCAACGTGTTTGCACACACCCGTGCACGCGTGTGCACCCCCGGCACCATGTGGTCACACTACACGCACACACGCGTTGGCACGCCCCCATGCCGTGCGCACTGTCACACGTGTGCACCCCCTGCCCCCGCACATGCTTGTGCCCTGGTCACCAGCACTCGCACACGCACCGCACATGTGTGTGCCGGGGAGCCCCCTTGCTGCAGGCCAGCGAGCGGGGCCGGGGGGGCCCGAAACACCCTGAATCCCCCGAAACACCCCTCCCCTCCCCGGCTTTGGGGTCCCCCCGACCCTCCTCCCCCAGCTCATTTTTTTAATTAAGTGCAATTACCCCCGGGCGAGGCCCCCCCCTCCCCCCCTTGGGGTCAAACTCCCACGTTTCGGGGTCCAACCCCGCTTGGGGTCAAACCCCCCTCCCCCCCGAGTTTGGGGTCAAACCCCCCCCCTCCCCGTTTTGGGTCAGACCCCCCCATCTGGGGCCCATCCCCCTTTTGGGGTTAACCCACCCCTTTTTGGTCCAATCTCCCCATCTGGGGTCAAACCACCCCACTGTGGGTCCCCCTCCCTCTCTGGGGTTGAACCCCCCCCCACGTTTAGGGTCAACCCCACCCCCCCCATTTGATGCCCACCCCCAGAGTGACACCCCCCCCCTTGGGGTCAAACTTCCCATTCTGGGGTCAAACCCCCCCTTTCCGGGTCCCCCCCCCCAGCTCTCCAAGTGCTTTTTTGGGGGAACCCTCCCCAATTTTCCCTGATTTTGCCCATTGGGGTTCCCCCCCCCCGGCAATTTTGTGTTTTTTATTATTGTTTTTTGGGTAGTTTTGCTCCAGCCCCGCATTCTGAGGGTCACCGGGGGCCCCAATTCCTGACATGGGGCCCATGACTGGGGGGGGGGGCAGCTGGGGGTGGGATTTGGGGGCATTTTGCTCATTTTGGGGTTTTCTGCACCTTTGGCTGATTTTGGTGTTGGGGGGATGGGATGGGCCCCCCCCCACCTTGGGGCAGTTTGGGGGGGTCCAGCCCCCCCCAGCCCCCGGGTTTTGGGGTCAGATGGACCAAAATTGCATTTGCCTTAGACCCCCCCCGTGTGCCTTCCCCCCCCCATGGGCCCCCCAAAATGGGGACAATCATTAGGGCCCCCGTTTTGGGGACCCCCACTCTGGGGTGAACCCCCTTCTTTGTGGCCCCCTCCCTCGGGTTTTTGGGACCCCCCCGGGACCCCCACCAGCAGTGCCCCCCCGGGAAACAGGCCCCCCCCCCCAATTTTTGGGCTCCCCCCATTTTGGGGCCCCTGTTGGGGCCTCCCACCAGCAATGGGGCCCCCAACATTTGGGGACCCCCCACCAGCAATGGGCCCCTGCCCGGGCAGTGGGAACTCCCCCCCCCAGTTCTGGGTGCCCCGATTTCGGGACCCCCGTGTCCCCCCCAAGCCCTGGGTGGGGGGTTGCGATGTTGGGGGGCGTCGCTCTCGGGCCCCCCCCACACCAGCGTTGCACATTTGGGGACCCCCTGGTCGCCCCTCACCCCCGCACGTGGTAGTGACGTCATTTCCCGTTGGGGTGGGTCGGCCCCTCCCCCCAGATCGAGGAGAAAAGGAAAAAAACCCCAGAGGCGCCGCCCGCGAGCGGGAAGGAGGAAAAATCCACGGAAAAGGGGCAAAAAGATAAAAAAAAAAAAGGAAATAAAGTGTCGTACCCGCCCGCCTCGCCTCAGCCTGGGGGGGGGGGTCACGGGGGATTGGGGGTGGTCGTGGTCTTGGGGGGGGCAACAGCCGCGGCCCCCAGACGGTCCCCGCGGCAACGGAGACCCCGTAGCAACGGGGTGCCCACGATGATGGGTTCGCCATAGCGACTGGACCCACGGCCACGGGGTCCCTGTAGGGCTGGTCCCCTCACCGGGGGGGAGGTGGGCGCCGGGGTCGTCTGCCCGCGGGCGAGCAGCGGAGCTCCGTCCTCCTCCCGGAAAGGAGGGGGGGGGGGGTACGGACACCCCGGCGGCAGCCCCCTTCCCGGCCCGGCCGGGGCAGCTCCAAAACAGGCCGATTTCTCCCCATTCCGCGCTGGGGGGGGGGCAGGTGGGACCCAGGTATACGAGCCCCTCCCCCGCCGCTTTTAAGAGGCAAAGGGCGGTGCCCACCCCCTCCATCCCCCCCACCTGGAGGGACGCTTCCCACCCCCCGCCCCCCCCCCGGCCACACGCTGGGCCTTGCTGCCCCTCCCGGAGCTGGAGAGGACCCAGGTGCCCCGGACCCCCCGACCCCCACCCCCCGACCTCCCCGACCCCGAAGGGCCCCAGGCATGCGGGACCCCGCCCGGCCGGTGAGCTGCGGAACTGGGCAGACTGGTGGGACTGGGCCGGGCCGAACGCCTGGGTCCCCCCGAGTTCGGGTCCCCCCCCGGGTCCCTCCCGGCCCCAGGGCCGAAGACCAGAGCTTGGGGTGGGGGCTTCCCTCCCCGCTCCACCCAGTAAGGGACCCAGGCGTTCGGCTGCCGCCCCCCCCCTTCCCCCGCTGCACGTGGCCTGATTGGAAAACGCGGCGGGGGGGGGGGGACACACACACACAGGCTCCCGGACGCCTGGGTCCCGGGGGGGTACGAGGACGACACTCGGACATCTGTGTCCCCGGTGGGGGGGGGGGACTCCCGGGCACTGGGGTCCCGCATTAGCCGCGACGTGGCCGCGGCTTGAGCGGATTTGGGGCATTTCGGGGATTTCCGGCGGAGGCCGGGGCTGAGCCCCCTCGGGCCCCCCAGCGTACCCAGTGCTCCCAGTGCCCCGCGGCCCGGCCCCCCCGCGGGGGACCCATGTCACCGCGAGGCGTCAGGTGACGGCGGGGCGGGGGGGGGGGGCACCGGGTGGCGCGACCCCACTTCCCCTTTTGGGCCCATAAAGCGCTGGAGGGGACACGCGAGGGAAGACGCGAGGGGTCACGAGGGTGAGTGGCTCCCGGCCCCGCGGGGTCCTGCCCCGGCAACCGACGGGGGGGAGGGCGGCCCAGAGGCCTGGGTGCCCTTTCCGTACTGGGGGGCTGGGCTGCGCTGAGTGCCTGGGTCCACTGGGGCTGGTGGTGGTGCTGGGGACCCCCCAGACGCCTGGGTCTCACGGGTGGGGACCGGCCCCCCCCGGGACCCCCTTGGACGCCTGAGACCCATGGGTGGGGGCTGGGACCCCTGGGACCCCCCCCCAGATGCCTGGGTCTCACGGGTGGGGACTGGGACCCCCCTGGACCCCTCTGGATGCCTGGGACCCACGGGTGGGGGCCGGTATCCCCCAGATGCTTGGGCCCCATGGGTGGGGGCTGGGACACCTGGGATCCCCTGGACACCTGGGTTGGATGGGTGGGGGCTGGGACCCCGGGACCCCCCCAGACACCTGGGTCCCACAGTCCCTGTCTGCAGATGCTGGCGCTGCTCTGGATGACAGTGACGGTGGTGGCCGGGGGGGGCCCTGAGGGGGCGGTGCAGTTCCTGGCGGTGGGTGACTGGGGGGGGGTCCCCGACCCCCCTTTCGCCACCCCCCGTGAGGTGGCCACAGCGGCAGCCATGGGACGTGCAGCCACCGACCTCGGCGCCGACTTTGTCCTCGCCCTTGGGGACAACTTCTACTATGAGGGGGTGCGGGACGAGTGGGACCCTCGCTTCCAGGTATGGCTCCATGTCTCTGGGGTGGGGGCACCCTGAAATGTGAGGGGGAGCAGGAGGGCATCTCGGGGGGGGGGGGCTGCGGTGGGGGGATCCCAAAATCTGTATGGGGGACTCCCAGTCTCGGGGGGGGGGGGGAGGGCAGAATCTCAGGGGTGACCCCAGTACCTCTATGAGTGGAACCCAAACGTCCCCAGGGGGGTTGTGGGGAGCCTGGCTGGGCGGACTGTGCTCAGCTCCCACTGTCCCTACACGTCCCCATCCTGTGTCCCCATGTATCTCTGTTCCCCACTCCCCCTGTCCTCCCTGTGCCCCCCCATGTCCCCCTGGCAGGAGACCTTCGAGCAGGTGTTCGCAGCCCCGGGGCTGCGGGAGCTGCCCTGGTTCGTGCTGGCTGGGAACCACGACCATGCTGGGAACGTCACCGCGCAGCTGGCATATGGGCACCGCTCCCCCCGATGGTAGGGACCCCCCAGCACAGCCAGGACCCCTGTGCAGTTGCTGTTTGTTCCCTGGCATGGCCACCTGCCTGTGTCCCCAAGTACCCCTGGGATGTCCCCAAGTGTCCCCAAGCCCCCTATGTCCCACAGGCACTTCCCGCACTACTACTACAGCCTGCGCCTCTCCCTGCCGGGCACCAACGCCTCGGCCCGGCTGCTGATGCTGGACACAGTGCTGCTCTGCGGTGGTGGGGATGACTTTGGGGTGGGGGGTGCCCCCAAGGGCCCCCAGGATGCGGGGGCGGCGGCAGCGCAGCTGGCCTGGCTGCGGGGACGCCTGGCTGCTGCGCGCCACGACCGCTACGTGCTGGTGGCTGGCCACTACCCGGTGTGGTCGGTGGCTGAGCACGGCCCCACTGCCTGCCTGGTGCGGCTGCTGCGGCCGCTGCTGCGGCGCCACCGCGTCACTGCCTACCTCTGCGGCCACGACCACAACCTGCAGGTGAGCCTGGGGACCCTGGCCTCTGGGGGGACCCCCAGACCTCCCCCCATGGGACCTCGGTATCCAAGGACCCCCCAAAACCTGACACAGGACCCTGGTGTCTGGGGCCCCCTGCAATGGGATCATGGCGTCCGAGGAACCCTCCAGACACCCCCCCCCCCGCCATGGGACCCTGGCATTGAGAGGACCCCTAAACTCCCCACTGGACCCCTGTGTCCAGGGACCCCCCTCTGACCCCCAACAACATGCTGCTGCCCCCTTGACCCCCCCCACCTCCCCAGTTCCTGGAGCAGGAGGTGGATGGGGCCCAGGGGTCCAGATGCCCAACCCCCTCCCCTGTGCCCCCCCAGTCCCTGGGGGGGGTGGGGGGTGGGCAGGGTCCTGGTGTCTGGGGGAGGGACGCAGGCATCTAGGTGGGGAACCAGGTGTCCAGACCCCTGACACCCCCCCCCCCCCATCTTTATCCCCCAGTTCCTGGAGGAAGGGGGGGTTGGCTATGTGGTGAGTGGTGCCGGCAACTTCATGGAAGAGTCCCAGCACCACAGCGGGGCCGTGCCCCCTGGCTCCCTCCGGTTCTTCTTCGGGGCGCCTGCGTCCCCCGGTGGCTTTGCCCACCTGCGCCTCGACGCCCATGCGGCCACCATCACCTACCTGGAGGCCACCGGCCGCGTCCTCTACCGTGTGGCCTTGCCCCCCCGTGACCTGTGACCCCCGAGACCCCCAGCGTCTGACCCCACAGTGCCAGGACCCTGGAGGATCCCAGGACCTGAGACAGCGGGGGACGCAAGGGGGCACCTGGTGGCACCCCTGGCCCCCGGCATGGGGGGACGCCCATCACGGACCCTTGTGTCCCCAGGCCGTGTGGGACCCCGCGAGGGCAGCCAGCAGCCCCTGGCCCCCTCGGTGCTCGGGGACCCCGTGGGGGCACGGGGCCGGACCCCTCGTGACCCTTGACCTGGGGACACAGGGCGGGACCCCCGTGACCCCTGACCTCGGGGACTCCCGAGGCCCTGTAGAAGCCCCTAGTCCCGGCCTCCACGGGTCCCCAGTGCGCCCCCAATAAAGGGCTTTGGACGGAGCCGCTGCCCCGACCGCCCCAAAAAAGCCGCGTTTCGCCTCCAATCGCGGGGGGGGCGGGGCAACTCAGGGCCACGTGATGGCAGCGGCCACTGCCGGTTGGCTGGGGCGGCGAGTCCGTCGCCCAATGGGCGCAGGGCGGGCGGAAGCGGCGCCAGGCGGGGGCGGGGCCGGAGCCGCAGCCGCAGCCGCTTCCGTGTCGCCGCGGCGGAAGTGCCCGTCGTAGGGGGAAACTCGGCGGGAGCAGAGCGGGACGGGGCGGCAGGTGGGGCGGGGGCCGGGCTGGGGGGGCCCGGGGGTTACGGCCGGAGGGGTACTGCCAGGGCCGGGCTGGGGAGGCCGGAGGGGTACGGCCGGAGGGGTACTGCGAGGGCCGGGCTGGGGAGGCCGGAGAGGTACGGCCGGGGGGTGTGGGGGCCGGGCTGGGGGGGCCCGGGGGTACGGCTGGGGGGTGCGGGGGCCGGGCCGTCGAGCTCGCCCCTGTCGTGGCCCATTGCAGGTCGGGGCCGCGCCCGCGGTGGCTCCTGGACGCCGGGTGCCGGGAGGGGCTGCGTCCACCCGGCCCCCGGCCCGTGACCGGGTCCGTCGCGGTTCCCGCAGCCATGGGGCGCCGTAAGTCCAAGCGGAAGCCGCCGCCCAAGAAGAAGGTGACGGGGACGCTGGAGACGCAGTTCACCTGCCCGTTCTGCAACCACGAGAAGTCCTGCGACGTCAAGATGTGAGTGGGGGCGAACGGTCCGGGAGGGGACGCGGCTGGGGGGCCACGGCCTGCTGGGGGGAGTGCCACGGCTGGGAGGGGGCCACAGCCCGGGAGGGGGCATGGCCAGGGGCTGCCTGTAGCAGCCTGTCCTCTGCTGCCCCCAGGGACCGTGCCCGCAACACGGGGGTGATCTCCTGCACCGTCTGCCTGGAGGAGTTCCAGACGCCCATCACATGTATCCTTACCGGGAACCCCATCCCCCCAACCCTCCCTGGATCCCCCCTCCGCTCCCCTGTTAGTGCCTTAACATCCCCCTGAGACCTGTCGGAGCCGGTGGACGTCTACAGCGACTGGATCGATGCCTGCGAAGCTGCCAACCAGTAGCGGCTGGGGCAGCCCCTGCCCACAGCACAACCCCAGACCCCTGGGGCGGGAGATCACATCCCTACCCCGAGACCTGAGGCAGAGGGGTCACGTCCCTGCCACCCCTTTGTGGTGTTTTCTTTACGTTTTCTACCTTTCTGTTTCTGGACACGGGGCTCCAGCTCACATGGGGACCCAGGATGTGTCCTCCCCCAAGGATGGGACTCCTGCTCTTGGGGCGGGTCTGAGGGAGGGAGGGGGCTCGCCTGGCCCCTCTGGGACTTGTCCCCGTCCCAGGGACTTAATTGTCTCTCACCAGCAAGCTGTAGGGACTGCACAGGAGCGGGGCTGCTGGGATGCGGGGACAGGGGCCGGGCGCAGAGGCGACGTGTTTTGGCAGAGCTGCCCTTGAATAAACACCCTTGTGGGGCTGGGCTGGGGCTCTGTGTCCTTGTCACTGACGGTGCCACTGTGGGGGGCACAGGGATGCGTGGGGACATGCTGGGATCTGTGGGTCCGTGGGGATGTGTGGGGATACTTGGGGATGGCCTTGTGTGGATGGTCGGGCCCACAGGGGCCAGGTGATGCCAAAGCCCTAGTGAGGCTCAGTGGTGCTAACAAATCTGTTCTGGTTTCACAGCTACACTGGGACAAATTGTCACCCTCACCCACCAGCTCCTAAACCCAGGGACCCTGTTACCCCCCAGAGACCTCGTTAGGGTTGACTTTATTGTCACAGGTGCCTGCGTGGGTAGGAGGTGCCAGGGCCAGGCATTTCAGGGGCTCTGTGGGGGTCACCCCAGGCTCAGTGCTGCCCTGATGCAGGGAACCTGGGTGTCCAGGGCCACCCCTGTCCCACTTACAGTATCCTTGTGCTGTCTGGCCACCGAAGCATCCCCTCTGTGCCACCATGTGTCTTCCTGTCCTCCCCCCCCGTGCTCACTCTGTGTCTTGGTATCCCTCTGTCCCCATTCCCCTTCAATGTCCCCTCTGTGTGCCTCAGTGTCCCCACATCCTTGTCCCATCTCCATGCCTCGTTTCTCCCCCACCAGCTCATTCTGTCCCACCCCACGTTGTGTCCCCCCAGCCCTGTGCCTCGCTGTCCCCTGTAGTTCCCCCCATGTCTCGTTGTCCCCTGTCTTGCTATTGTGCCTCCTTGTCCCCCCGTGCTGGTGCCCACATAGGCGGCAGGTTTGCATGTGGGTTTTATTGTGCCTCAGTGGCGGGGGGGGGGAGTGACGGCGGGGCCAGGCCCCCTGGCCGAGCCCCCCCGGGCCGAGCCCCCTGGCCAAGCCGGCCCCGCAGGGCCGGGGGCGCGGTGAGGCCGGTGCGGTGCAGCCCTGTGCAGAGCAGGGCAGTGCGGTGCAAGCAGCCGCGGGCCAGTGGCTACTGGGAGTTGTAGAGGCCATCGAGGCCATCCTCGCCCAGCAGCTCGGGGCCGCCGCAGTACTTGGGGTCGTAGACCTGCCGCGGCAGCCCGTACACTGTCATGCCCTGCTGCGAGGCGCCTTTGTTGCTGCCCATCTGCAGCCCGATGGTCAGCGTGTCGCAGTGCTCCATGCCCAGTGCCGGCTCAAAGATCTGCCGCTTTGTCCCTGGTGCCGTCATCCCCGCCTGGGCAAGGGCAGCGCTGGGGCCAGCGGCCTTGGCCTCCCCAGGGGTCCCTGGCCTCCCCATCGGGACTGGGGGCGGGTGGTCCCTTGGCCTGCCCCAAGGGTCCCTCAGCTTCCCCGTGGACCTGTGGGGGGGTCTACCTGTGCTCTAGGGGAGCAGAGAGGGCCCCTTGTCCTCCCCAGAGGGTCCTTCATCCTCATCAGGGGACCACATCTCAGGATGCTGGGGGCCCTGGGGACCTCCCCGTCTTCCCCCCCACTGCCCACGGTGTCTCCCTGACCTCCTCCCTCTAGTGGCATGTCCCCAACTCCTTTTACCTGGCAGACCCAGGACACTGGGGTCCCCTGGGGACATCAGTGTCCCTGTGTCCCCATACCTGGCTGGCTGGCCCAACACAGTGGAGTGCCCACAGAGATGGCAGTGTCTGCGATCCCCCCCGCCCCCCTGGCTGGCATCCTTGATGCCCCTGGGGATGGCAGTGTCTGTATTCCCCCTGCCCTGTCCCCACCTGGCTGGCACCCTTGTTGGTGCCCATCTGGAGGCTGATGGTGGCCTGGTCCAGGGGCTGGTCCGTCCCCAGCTTGGGGTCGTAGAGGTGCCGCCGTGTCCCGTATGCTGTCATGCCCTGCTGGCTGGCGAACTTGTTGGTGCCCATCTGGGGATGGGGGAGAGGGGATCACGGGGAGGAACAGAGACGGGGTGGTGTCCCCAATGGCACCGACCAGCCCTAAGAGACCCCCCCAGGGACCTCTGGGCACCCCATGTGTCCTGACGTCCCCCATGCACCCTGGTCCCCCCTGTGCTCCCCCATGTCCCTGTGCCCTGCCCTGTGTGTTCCCGTCGCACCTGGAGGCCAATGATGTTCCTGCCCTCGCGCAGCTTCTCGGGGTGGAAGCGCCGCTGCTGCTTCTCCGCGTACTTCACCCCCAAACCCACGTTGTTCCCCTTCGTCTTGGCCTGCGTGAGACCCTGGGGCTCAGGGTGCGCACAGGCCCTCGCCCCACTGGACCCCCCGGACCCATATTTGTCCCCAGTTCCCCTGGGACTGCCCCAAAATTCCCCCAGGCCCCACCCCCCTTGGGCCCCCTGGGACCTCAAATACCCCCACAGGGCTCCCCTGATTACTCAGCTTTGCCACATTTGGCTCCATCACCCAGTGGCTGAGGGCAATGGGGGAGGACTGCTGTGTGGTTGGTGTCCTTCCAGGGGAAGTAGGAGCCCCCAGGGCCCCCCCAGCCACCCCTCAAGGACCCCGCACCCCATCCCGCCCCAGAGGGTCACCTGGCTGGCGAGAGCGATGAGGGTGGACTGGACCTGCGTGTGGTTGGTGTTCTCAAAGAGGTCGTTGGCCTCGAAGATGTCGTGGGGCTTCACCCCGTAGCGTGTGATGGCCCGCAGGAAGTTCCCGATGTTCTCCAGCTGTGTACAGGTCAGCTTGGAGCCCGGACCCCCTGTCCCGGCCCCGGGACCCTGGCCCCCTGCAGTCCCCCAAGCCCCAACCCCCCCATTCAGGGTCCCCTCACCTTGTGCCAGTTCTGGATGGGTTCATTCACCTTCTGCACGGAGCCGGGCTGCAGTTTGTTGATGAGCCTGGGGGGGAGGGGGCCGGGGCCAGGGTCAGGGCAGGGGCCAAGGTCAGGGTTAGAGCAGCCATCAGCCCTCACTGGTCAGGGTCAGCCCAGGTGAGGTCAGTGGGGGCAAGGGATGGGGTCAAGCTCAAGGTCTGGGGTCAAGATTGGACTGGGTTGCTGGAGGATGACCCCAGACTTGAGCTGGGGTCAGGGGTGGGCCAGGTTCCCAAAGGACAGCCCAGTCACTGAGCCAGGGACAGGATTAGGGACAGGGTTCTGGTCAGAGGTCAGGGGTCATACTCGCAGAGGATGACACCATCCTTGAGGCCGTCCATGAAGCTGTCCCCGATGCGGCGGCCGGTGGTCGCCTCGATCCAGGCACGCAGCTCCCGCTCCCGCTGCGGGTCGTACTTCTGCGCCAGCTGGGGACAGGGGACACCGTCAGCAGGACGTGGGGATATGGGGGACACCGTCAGTGGGACATGGGGGACACAGGGACACTGTCGGGGGACATGGCGGATGCTGTCGGGATGACGCTGTCAGATGGGAAGATACAGGAGGAGATGGGGGTCTGAGCAGGGGGCAGGGGAGACGCCGGGGGACATGGGGGGGATGTCAGGCCGGGGGTGACACACGAACTGAGCTCAGCCCCCTCCGCCCCCCCCCCCGCCGTGGGGGGGCGGGGGGGGGGAGCAGAACAGCTCCGGATGCCTGGGTCCCCCCCCCGGTGCTGGGAGGGGGATAAGGGAGGCAGGGGGACGACCTATCCTCGCAAAGCAGGGAGGACCCAGGCGTCCGGGCCCCCCATCTTCCCCGCCCCCCCCCCCCCCCCCCCGGGAGGACCCAGGCGTCCGGGCCCGCCGAACCTTTGCCCATATATAGCCCCGGGCCGCGGCCGCCCGCCCGCCGCGCTCCGACGCCTTATAAGGGCGCGCGGCGGGGCCGGGGGCGGCGGGGCCCCCCCCCGGGCCACCCAGGGCCCCCCCGGGTTAACGCTTCCCGCGCCGCTCCCCGCAGGCGGCGGCGGAGGGACGGGGCGCCCCCCCCCCCCATCCCGCGGGGCGTCCGCAGGGGGAAACTGAGGCACGGCCGGGGACACACACACACGCAGGCTGCCAAGTGCCGCCCCCCCCCCGCCCCCGGCCACGGTGGGGACCCGGGCGCCCGTCGCCTCCCCGCCCGCAGAGGGGACCCGGGCGCCCGGGTGTCCCCCGCCCGGGGCAGCACCAGGGACAGCGCCAGGTCCTGCCCCCGCCCCCCGCCCGCTCCGGCCGGGTCCTGCCCCCCCCCCCCCCCGGCTCCGCTCCGGCCAGATCCCGGCCCGCCCCCCGCCCGGGTGAGGTCGACCTGGTTCGGTTCGGTTCGGTTCGGTTCCGCCCACCTTATTCTTCACCTCGGCCGACAGCCCGTAGGCCGGCCCGCGGTTGAAGTGCGCGTTGGACATGGGCTCGGTGCTGGAGGGTCCCGGTGGGTTGGGTCGGGTGGGTTGTCCGCGATCCGGGTCTGTCCCGGTTCGGCTCGGTCCGGTCCGGTCCGGTCCGGCTTGGCTCGGCTCGGCTCGGCCCGGGTCGGGTCGGGTCGGGTCGGGTCGGGTCGGTGCCGTCGGGTCGGGTCGGTTCCTCCCGGGTCGCTCGTCCCGGCCCCGACCCGGCGCCGCCGCCACTTTTAAAAGTCGGCGGAGGGCGCGGAGCCCCCCCGGGCCGGGGCCGCCGCCAGCCAATCCGCGCCACCCGCTACGCTGACGCCACCGCGGGGCGGGTGGTGGCGTCATTTTTTCCACATTTAGCGGGGGGATCCCGGGGGGGCGGGGGAGCCCCGGGCCGCCCCCCCCAGCCTTCCTCCCCCCCTTCATCCCTTCCCCATCCTCCCCCATCCCCCGCCCTTCCCCCACCTCCCCCGTCCACCGGTCCCTCCGGTCCCTCTGTCCATCCCTCCATCCCCCTACCCCCCCCGCCCGACCCTCTTGTCCCTCTGTCCTTACTCCTGTCCCCCTGTCCGTCCCTCTCTCCCCCCCCTCCCGCCTGGGCCCCCCAGTCTCGGGGGAAGGGGTGGGGGCGGGGCGGTCCGGACGCCTCGGTCCTCCCGGTGCCGTCAGCGGATCGGACTCCGCCGGCCCCGGGGGAGGGACGGTTCGTCACGGGCGGGGAATGCGCCCCCCCCCCGCCGGGACTGCGGCCGGGGGACCCAGGCGTCCGGGCCCCGCCGCCCCGCGGGGACCCGGCGCGGGGGGGGGTCTCTGTCACGCGCCCTCGGAAGGGGCAGCTCTGGGTCGATGCGGGAGACGCAGGCGTCCGGGACCACCCTCCCCCCACCCCGGCCGGAGCTGCCGTTTCCATTTATAGCAGCCGTTGCAGCTCTGACGTCACCCTGCCCCGTGTGACATCACCGCTGTGCCCGGCTCTGACATCATTGTGTAACCCCGGCTCTGAACTCATCCGTGGGGCCCGCTCTGGCGTCATGGGGAACCCCTTCGAGCCCCGCCCCCCTGCCAACCACCTCCCGGGCCCCGCCCCCAGGCGAGGGGCGCACGGGGATTGGCTCTGCCGCAGGCCCCGCCTCACGACCCGGAAGCGCTGGCCGGCGGGGTCGGCGGCACATGGCGGCGCCCGGCGGCGCGACTATGGGGGAGGGTCCCGGTGTCCGGCCGTGACTTCTGACCTCTGTCCCGCCCGCCGCGCCCCCGCGCTGAGCCTGCGGCGCCATGAGGCTGCCCTGGGCCCGCGTGCTGCCCCGGGGGCTCTGGGGGGGCTGGGGAGCCCCGCAGGTGCGGGGGGGGGGCTGGGAGGAGGCAGCAGGAGATGGGGGGACACGAGGGGACACGGGGGGGCGTGGGGATGGGGGGGCCGGGGCAAGGGGGTGGGACAGTGGACACAATGGGAGATGGGGGGGACACAATGGGAGATGATGGGGGGACACGGGGGGGGTGCCTCAGCCAGGCGGCAGCACGGGGAGCCCCGGCCACCCCGGCCCTCCCCAGCCTTGACCCCTTTCTCCCTGCCAGGTTGCTCGGAGCATGTGCCAGCACGGCCGTCCGGAGGGGGACCCGGCAGGGCAGGCCTCAGGGGACACTTCGGGGGATGCCTCGGGGGACGCCTCGCAGAAGGCCTCGGGGGCCCCGGTGCGGCGAGGACCCCCCCGCGGGGCACAGGGCGAGGGCCAGGGCCCTGCAGCCTTTGCGGCGGCGCTGGCAGCGCTGGAGCAGGCACCAGGGCGGCGCGTGGGGCGGCTGGAGCTGGTGGCGGCGGCGCTGGCAGCGATGCCGGCGCTGGGGGTGGCGCGGGACCGGGAGGCCTACCACCGCTTGCTGCGCCTGCTGCCCCGGGGGGTCTGGGTACCCCGCGGGCCCTTCCAGCGCCTGCTGGCTCCCTTCCCCCGACAGCAGGAATGCGGCCTCCAGATCCTGGAGCAGATGGAGCGATACGGTGGGTGCAGGCAGGGGGAGGGGGTGCTTTATTCCTTGGGGAGGGGGCCTGGGGGCCTGGGTCCCTGGGGGAGGAGGCACCTGATGCCTTGGGGAGGGGCATGGGTGCCTGGGTCCTCATGCCCACCCGGACACCCGGGTCCCTGTGCAGGCGTGATACCGGACGCGGAGACACGGTTTCTGCTCCTGGGGGTCTTCGGGCCCCACAGCCGCCCTGTGCGCAAGTGTCAGCGGATGCTGTACTGGCTGCCAAGGCTGCGCCATGTGGACCCCCACCCACTGCCCCCCAGCCTGCCCCCCTCTGGCCTGGCCACCGCCCACCTGGGCCTGCGCCGTATCGCCAACGATCCCGATGCCCACGTCACTGTCTACCAGGTGGGACACGGGGACAGATGTGGGGATGGGAGACGCACCAGGGGATGTGAGGACAGGGGATGTGGGGATGGGGACACGGGGGGATGTGGGGACATGGGGGTGGGCAGACAGGGGGCGGGGGACCAATGTTACTGTCAGGTGGGATGGGGATGGCAGGAGGGGGACAGCGAACCTGCCTCACTGTCAGCTGGGTGGGACACAGGGGTGCAGAGCTGGGGCAGAAGACATGAGGTTGGGAAGGCAAAGGGGGCCCATCTGTCACTGTGGCCGGACAGATGTGGCTGGCAGGACCCCCCCTTGGGGTCCCAGTGCCCCAGCGAGGCCTCGATGTCCCTGGGTCATTAAGCGGCAGCTGGTGACGACTGTCTCCCTCTCACAGCGGCCAGTGCCGGATGAGGGGGATGACGAGGGCTCCATCCAGCCCTACATCGTCGGTGAGCGCTGGAGGACCCAGAGGGACCTGGGTGTCAGGGGAGCCATGTGGGCATCTTGGGGAGGGGGGCAGGTGTCTGGGGCGGGGACCCCTGTGTTTGGGGGAATGCCGGCATGCGGGGGGACCCAGTGTGTGGGGTTGGGGACCTTGGCATGTGCGAGGCACCCAGGCATTTGGGGGAGCCTCATGTAGAGGCAGCCCCTTGGTGTTGGGTGTGGCATCCCCAGTGCTGTGGTCTCTTGTGTGGGGGTATGGGGTACCCAGTGCCAGGACGGGGTCCCCAGCTCCTCCTCCACCCGCAGGTGCCCAGAGCCCGGACCAGCAGGAGCTGCTGGCCCAGCATGGTCCGGCACGGCCCGTCTTCGTGGAGGGGCCGTTCCCCCTCTGGCTGCGCAGCACCCGCCTGAGCTACTACGTGTTGCGGGGGGACCCCCTACCCCCCCACCTGCGGGTGAGCCCGATGGACCCTGGGGCTTGGGAGGGTATGGGAGGGGACTGGACAAAATCTCCTGTTGCTTGGGACGAGATGAAAGGGGAGGGGGCCCCCATGACCCTGGAGGGGGTGGGATGGGCTACCCATGGCCGCAGAGGGTTACCCCTGGCCCAGGACAGGAGGGGATGGGACCCCCATGGCCCAGGAGAGGAGGGGAGGGGACCTCTGGCCCAGTACGGGTAGGAGGAGATGCCCTGCCCCAACCAGGAGGACCCCCCAGACCCGGAGCGCAGCCTGTACTACCCCCTGCACCTTGACCTGGACCTGGAGCGCGGCCCCTGGGACGATGACGACTTCGATGTGGAGGAGGGTAAGGTGGGGGGACAGGGGCGAGGAGGGACCCCGGTACCCTCCCTGTCCCCTTGACCAGATGTCCCCCGCAGTGGAGGAGGGCCCCGTCTTTGCACTGTGCATGGTGGGGGCGGGCGACCGGCACACGCTGGGCAAGTGGATTGCAGGGCTGCAGGAGGCGAACCCCGTCCTGGGGCGCACCCCGGTCGTCTTCCGCCTGGGGGATGGGGAACCCACCACGGCCGGTGCCCCCGGAGGTCACCCTGTGCCCCGTCTGGAGGCAGCGCCTGCCCGACCCGTGGTGCTGGGGCCTCCCGACCCGCCGCGGGGGCACGGGCACAGCACCAGTGGTGATAGCAGGAGCGGTGGGGGGCCGGGTGCTCCCCCCGCAGCCCCGGGGGAATAAAGGACGTATTGCCGACGGAGAGGGGTGTCTTGTGTCGGGGGTCCTGGGGGGACAGTGCCCTGGGGCATGCGGGGCGGGGGGCGGCGGACGGGCACTGGGGGTACAGAGGGGGCGGGGGCACACGGGCCCCATAGAGAGCGGGGTGGGTCGGGTGCGGGCAGGGCTCCGCGCAGGCGCACTGGCCGCTCAGACGCCTTCGGGACAGAGGCTGGCGGAAGCGGGCGCGCATGCGTGCTGTGTGCCGGCGCCTCACAGAGCGCCCCTTTGTCCGGCTGGTGCCTCCGTCCGCGCGTGCGCGCCGCGGGGCGCCGCGCCTTCCTGCGTGAAAAACGGCGCGAGCGGAGGCCGGAAGCGGAAGTGGCGCTGGCGTCATCGGCAGCGCGCCGCGGCGCGGGGCGACGGGCCCGGCATGAGCGCGGTGGAGCGGGGCCCGGGCGCGGGGGACAGCGGCGGCCCCGGTACCGGCGGCGGCCCCGGGCGAGGCCCCGCGGCAGAGCCGGGCGGCGGGCGGAAGGCGCGGGGGCGGCCGCGGCTGACGGAGTCGGACCGGGCGCGGCGGCGGCTGGAGTCGCGGAAGAAGTACGACGTGCGGCGGGTGTACCTGGGCGAGGCGCACGGGCCCTGGGTTGACCTGCGCCGCCGCAGCGGCTGGAGCGATGCCAAGCTGGCGGCCTACCTGCTGGGGCTGGAGCGGGGGCAGCGTGCCGGGCGGCGCGGGTGAGCGGGGCTGAAGACCCGGGGGGGGGGCTTGGAGGGGCCGGTGGGGAATGGGGGCTCAGGGGCACTGGGAGGCCCCTTTCCCCTCCCGCAGCTCTCGGGGGACGCCCCCCCCTGCGGGGAGGGGCACCCGTTTGTCCCCAGACCACCGCCCTCTCTCCACAGGAAGCCGTGGGAGCAGATCCCCAAAAAGCTGAAACGGAAGAAAAGTGAGTGCTGGGAGGGGGTGGGGTGGGCGGGTGCTGCCCTTGCCGGTGGGGGCCAGGGCGTAAGTGGGGGCGCCCCGCGCCAGGGGGTGCTGGGGGGGACTCGGCCGGGGGCTGGGAGGCCTGGGGCTGCTGGGGTGGAGGCAGGATCTGGGGGGTGATGGGGAATAGGACTGGAGGTGCGGGGGCGTGGGCTGAGGAGGGCAGGGGCTGGGGTGGCCGGGGGTGTGGTGGGGTCGGGTGGGGGGTGCCAGGCTGCCAGCAGCCCTCCCCCAGGGCGGCGGCGCAACGTGAACTGCCTGCGGCATGCGGTGATCTGGTATGAGGACCACCGGCAGCGCTGCCCCTACGAGCCGCGGCTGGCGGAGCTGGACCCCTCGGTGGGGCTCTACACCACGGCCGTCTGGCAGTGCGAGCGCGGGCATCGCTACTTCCAGGACCTGCACTCGCCTTTGCGGCCCCTCAGCGACTCCGACGGGGACAGTGATGACGGTGGGCAGGGGGGGGTGCGGCCTATTGGGGAGGGGGCTGGGGGTGCTCAGCTGGGTAGGGGGGATGCAGGGGTGGGGCCCAGGGGTGGTTTGCGGGACCTGACTGCACCTTTTTGGGGCCTGGCTTGTGGGTGGAGGGCCCAGGGGACTCCTTCGGGGCCGGGGGGGGATGGTTCTTTGGGGGGTGGGGGCTGTCCTTTGGGGCTCAGGGTGGATTCTTCTGGGGGCTCCCCTTGATCTTTTCTCTCCTACAGCAGCAGCTCCTGGCAGCTCCTCCTGCTCCTCAGGGGGCTGCAGCTCAGGCTCAGAGGCAACGCCAGGGGGTGCCCCGTCAGCACCAGGGGGGGTAGCAGTGGCCCCCCCTGCAGGTCCGGGCCCCCCTGAGGGCATTGCAGAGGGGCGGGGTGCCGCACTGGAAGCTGTGGTCTGTGTGCCACTGCCGCTGCCTCTGCGGCTGGGCGCAGGGCGGGGGGCACTGGCCGACGGGGGGCCCCCCACCCTGCTGCAGGGGCCCCCCCTCCTCATCCTGGCCAGCCCCGGCTATGAAGCGCTGGGGGGGCTGCAGCTGGATGTAGGGGGGGACGAGGTGCCCTGTACTCTGCTGGAGAGCGGGGGGGCCTTCCCCCCACCCCCCCTGGACTCCCATCTCCCTAAGACAGGTATGGAGGAGCAAGGGTCATGGGGATGAGAGGGATTGGGGTGCTGGGACCTGAGGTGTTGGGGGGATTGGGGTGCTGGGGGGGTCAGGGGGATAAAGGTTAGGGGTCGGGGCAGTTGGAGTGCTGGGGGGGCCAGGGGGGATTGGAGTCAGGAATCAAGGAGATCAGGGTGCTGGGCGGGATCAGGTGCTGGGGGGCCAGGGGGGCAGCAGTGCCTCACTTGCCACGCTGACGGCAGAGGAGGACGAGGTGCTGGGGCTGAAGCAGGAGGAGGTGCCCCTCCCTGCCGCCGAGCCCCCCCCACAGCCCCCTCCGGAGCCCCCTCGGGAGCCCCCAACACCTCCCCTGGCTGAGGACCCTGACGGTGGTGACGTATCGGCCATCATCTATGAGATCCCCAAAGAGCCTGAGAGGTCAAGGGCATGGGGTTTGGGGGTCACTTGGGTAGCCAGGGGCCCAAGGGTGGTCAGGCTGGGGAGGCTGAGGGCTTGGGAGGGGTGATGAAGTTTGGGGTGTCCCTGGGGGTTCGGGGGAAGTGCGAGGTATTGGGGGGGGGCGGGTGGTGTCTTTGGGGATCACTGTGAGGTTCCCTAAGTGTTTGGGGACATGAAGAGGGAGTCAGGGCTGGGAAGGGTCTGTGGGAGTTACAAAAGGTTTAGCGATGGGGTGTGCTGTAGAGGTTGGGTTTTTTTTAGGGTTGCGGGAGACCTTAGGGTTATGGAGGGGTTCTTGGGGACAAGGGGTGAGGCTCTGGGGGCCTTTTGAGGGGTGGGGGGCTTTTCTGGGGGGCAGTGGCTTGGGACAGTGTGCAGGTGCTATGGGGGCCTTTTTTGGGGGTACTCCCAGGGCCGAGCAGCTATTTGGGATTTACAAGTTTTCAAGCATGCCAAGGTGTGTTGGACAAGGGCCCCGAATGCCTGGGGCCCTCTGTGCTGTGGCCTCGGGGGGGGGCTCACCCCTGGCTGTGGCATCGCTTCTCCCTGCGCAGGCGGCGGCGGAGCAGGCGGGGCCGCGCTCCCCACCCTGACCCCGAGGAGCTCCCAGAGCCGATCGCCTGCCCTTATGCGGGCTGCGGGCAGGTCTACGTTGCGCTCAGCAGCTTCCAGGTATGGCTCCCCTGGGGCCCCCCTGTGCCCTCCTGGGGCCCTGGGGCCCCCCCTCACCTCTCCAACCTCCAGAATCACATCAACTTGGTGCACCGCAAGGGCCGGACCCAGCAGTGCCCCCAGCCTGGCTGCGGGAAGAGGTTTTATCTGGCCAACCACCTGCGCCGGCACATGGTCATCCACTCTGGTGAGCCTCCAGTGTCCTCCCAGTGTTTCCCCCTGTGTCCCTCCTGTGTCCCCCCAACGTGCCCCCACATCCCCCTACCCAGGCGTGCGGGAGTTCACTTGCGAGACCTGTGGGAAATCCTTCAAGCGCAAGAACCACCTGGAGGTGCACAGGCGGACGCACACCGGGGAGACCCCCCTGCAGTGAGTGTCGAGCCGGGGGGGGCACTGGCGAGATCCCCTGTGGGCAGCGTTGAGGGGGTGCATGGGGGAAACCCGCACTTGTGGTTAGTGATAAGGTAGGGTCGCTGCTGCATTGAGTGAGAGACATGGGGAGGGCAGGGAACCCCCCCCCTCCCTCTGCCCCCCCCCCCCATTCTGTCGTGTCCAACCCCTGCCCCAAGGTGTGAGGTCTGCGGGTACCCCTCACCCCTCCCTTGCCCACCCCCCAAGGTGCGAGGTCTGCGGGTACCCCTCACCCCTCCCTTGCCCACCCCCCCAAGGTGCGAGGTCTGCGGGTACCCCTCACCCCTCCCTTGCCCCCCCCAGGTGCGAGGTCTGCGGGTACCGCTGCCGCCAACGTGCCTCCCTGACGTGGCACATGAGGCGTCACGGGGGGCCAGGGCTGCGCCCCTTCCCCTGCGAGCGCTGCGGGAGGTGCTTCGAGCGCCCCGAGGGCCTCAAGTTCCACGCGCTCAAGAGCCACCCTGAGCCCCGTGGCACCTAGAGGCCCTTCCCCTCCCCGCCTGCGGGGTTGTCCTGACTTCCCTGAGGGCATGTGGAGATGAGGAAGTACCCTCTGGGGGTCCTGCCCCCTCCATGGGGCACCCTAAGCTCCATGTGCTTGGTGGAGTCCCTCATCCCCCTGGGCTGCCCGAGCTGCCCTGGAGCCACCTCCCTCAGCGCTGGGGCACCCTGACACCCCCAGGATCTCCCCCATTGCCCTGGGCCCCCCAGTCACTCTTTATTTATTTCCTGACTCTCGGTTGTCATCCCCCCCTCCCCCGGGGCAACTGGGTCTTAGGGGGGCGGGGGAGTAGTGGGGAGCCTGATTTTGTCTTTTGGGGGGGGGGGGCGGCGATTCCCCCCCAGGGCCCCCAACCCCCCCCCCCCCAGTTCCATTAAAGTGCTGGCTTTCACTTGTTGCCTCCTGCTCTCTGCCTGGGAGCCCCAGGGTGAGACAGGGGGGGACGGGGGGAGCTGGGGGGGCAATGGTGGCTCGGGGAGGAGCAGGGGCATCTAGGGCCCCGTATGGGGGGGGCACACACCTGGCCCCCCCCAGCTCTGGGGGTCGCGGCCTTCGCAGAACGGTACCTCCCCAGTTGGTCTCTGGGGCGAACTGGGAGGGGTCGCGACCCACGGCCCCGCCCCGGAGCTGTCCCCGGTGCTGAACCGGCGGCGGCTCCGCCCTGCCCGGACGCCCGGGTTCCCCCCGGGTCCGGCGGTGTCGCTGCGGTGTCTTCGTTGCGCCTCCCCCTGTCCTTCCTCCTCCTCTTCCACCCCCCTCTCCTTCCTTCCCCCCCCCCCCACTTCCTCCTTCATTCTCCCCCCTCCTCCTCCTCCTCCCCGGGTCACGTGGGCGGGGTCGGGGGGGGCCTATAGGCGGTGACTGTAGGGGGTCTCGGGGGGCGTTGGGGGGGGCCCCGCCCGCTCGGGGGGGCCCCGCCCGCTCGGCAGCCAATGGGCTTCGCCGGGGGGGCCGGAGCGGGCCGTGGGGGGCCGGTCCATTTTGGGGTGTCAGGGGGGCCGGACCGACCCACCTGCGGGCGGGGGGGCGGACGGAGCCATCGCGGAGCGGGGGGGGCCGGGCCGCGCCCACCGCGGCGGTTTGGGGGGGCCCCGCCCCGCGGCCGCCCAAGGACGTTTAAAGGACCGACGGGGCCGCCGCTCGCAGCGCCCGACGCCGCGACCGAGACCCCCGGAGTCCCCCCGCCTCGGGGCCCCCCGCAGCCCCCCGAGCCCGCTGGGCCGTGCGGGGGCCCCCCCGAGCAGCCCCCGCGGCCACGGCACCGCGACGATGGTGACGGTAGGAGTGGGGGGGAGGGGCCGCGGGGGTTGGGGGTGTCGTCGGGGGGGCGCGGCCGGCACCCCCAGCGTCCTCCATCTCCTGAAAGCCCCATCCCGTGGCCCCAGCTCCCCGGCATCCAACACCCCCTGCTCTCCATGTCCCCTCACCTCCGATGTCCCCCTACTCCCCTGTCCCCCCCTCCTCTAGCCCCCCGCTATTCCCGCCCCCCCCATGACCCCATCGTCTCTTCGTGTCCCCCCCATTCGATGGCTCTCTAAGCGTGTGACACGCTTGGGTGGGGACAGGAGTGCCGTGAGAGCTGCATGCACATGCGTGTGCATCACATGTTGGGGGCACACACATGTACGTGCAATGGGGGCATGTGTGTGTTGCCACATGGGCCGCCACACCCTCCATGCCCCGTGCATCTGCTATGCTGGGACACGGGTGTGTCCTGTGTGCTCGTGTGGGACACGTGTGTGCAAGGGTGGGGTGGGGACCCAGCCGTCCCCTGCTCCCCTCTCAGTCCTCCGTTTGGCACCAGGGCCGTGTAGAGCCCCTGCCGCACGCACATGCGTGTGCCCTGCGTAGAAGGGCCCGCACACAGGTGCACACACGTGTGCTGTGGTGCGCGCACACGTCTCTACCTTGGCGTGTGGGCGCAGGGATGCGTGTGTGGGGAGGAGATGTGTGCGCACACACAACACGCGGACACGCGCAGTCCGGTCCCCGTGCAGCGCGGGTGTGCGCGGCAGAGGCGTGTGTTGCTGCCTTGGCTGTGTGTCCGCGCGTGTGTGTGTGTGTCCGCCTGCATCGCCCGTAAATCCCATTTTCTCAATCCGATTTGGTGATTTTCGGCTTTTCCGCTTTCACTTTTCCCGCCGGCCAATTTCGGGGCTGTCGCTGCCCCGCGGGCGGACAGACGGACAGACACCCTCTCGCTCGTGCCCGGCGCCCCAGCCCCCCTCGGCCCCCCCAGCCCTTAAAGGTACAGTGCCCCCCCCCGCGAAGGATCCAGGCGTCCGGCCCCTCCGCTCCGTTTCAGCGCCTGGTCAGCTCCCGGCGGGCCCTGACGCCGGGTCCCCATCCCGCCGGGGGGATGCGGGCAGCGTCCGGATGCCCAGGTCCTGCGGCCGTGGCTGGCGGCCCCGGGTGTCCCGTCTCCCGGTGACAAAGGCCCATTGTCCCCTGCTACTGTGCGTGGGGGGGAGGGGCGGGGGCTTCGCTGCACAATGGGGGATTATCCCCCGGGGGGAGGGGCGCACCGGACGCCTGAGCACCCCCCCCCCCCCCGCCTTGGGGTGGTGGGGTACTGTGGGAGCGCGGATGCCTGGGTCCCCTCCTGCCCTGCTGGGGAGGAGGGGCAGGCTGTGGGACCCAGGCATCTGGGCCCCGAAGAGCCCTCTATCCCCATGTCCCCACCTGAGTTGTCCCTGTTCCCCCCTCCCACTGTCCTCATCCCCACTGCCATGTCCCACGGTCCCCATAGCTGTGCCCCCCCATGGCTCCATCCTTGCTTCACCTCGGTGATGACTCCATGACCCCACCGCCTGGGGTTCCCTGTGCCTGTCTCCCTGTCCGTGTGACCCCAGTGTCCCTGTCCCTCCGCTGTCCCCATGATGGTGACACCCATCCGTCCCCTCAGCAGATCCTGAGCACGGTGGAGGCCCAGGCTCCCAGCACCCCAGGGCCATCGGGCTGTGGCCCTGTCCCCGTGGCCGTGCCGGTGGTGGCGGTGCCAGGGCCAGGAGTGGCGGCAGCGCTGCCCAATGGGGCCCCCCCAGGGCCCCCCATGGCCGATGACAGCAAAACTAACCTGATCGTCAACTACCTGCCCCAGAGCATGAGCCAGGAGGAGCTGCGGAGCCTCTTTGGCAGCCTCGGAGACATTGAGTCCTGCAAGCTCGTCCGCGACAAGGTCACCGGTACGGGACAGGGTAGACAGGACACGGGGAGACAGGACGTGGGACATGGGCAGATGGGACATGGAGACAGACAGGACACGGGGAGGTGGGGCACAGGGACAGGAGCACATGGGACGTGGAGAGACGGGGTCGGGAGTTGGGACACGGGGATGTGGGACGTGGGGAGACTGGACATAGGGAGGCAGGACATGGGGAGACTGGACAGAGGCAGATGGGATACGGGGGCATGGGACATGAGGAAACAGGACATGGGGAGATGGGACGCAGGGGTACGGGGCATGGGGAGATGGGACACGGGCAGATAGGATATGGGGACCAGGACAGGGATGGGCATGTGGATGGAATCCTGGGGACAGGAACAGCTTCAGGAACCTCTCTAGGGACATCAGGTCCTGCAAGCTCGACCACAGGATCCCTGGTACAGAGACATGGGGACACGTGGGATGGGGACCCACAGGGACAGAGATGAAGATGGGATGGAAATGGGTCTTGGGGACAGGGGTGGGGAGGGGATGGGGACTGGGGATGGCATGACTGGCCCTGGTGCTGGGGCCACTGTCAGTGCTGACCCTATGCCCCAGGGCAGAGCCTGGGCTATGGCTTTGTCAACTACGTTGAGGCGGGTGACGCCGACAAGGCCATCAGCACCCTCAACGGCCTCAAGCTGCAGACCAAGACCATCAAGGTGCCAGATGCTGGGGTCCCTCGGGGGGGGGTGCGGGTGGGCACCAGGGGTGCCTCAGGGGGTGGGGTGGGGTGGATGCTGGGGTCCTTCGGAGCAGGCGGACACTGGGGTCCCTGAAGGGGGGGTTGGGCATCAGGGGTTCCCTCAGGGACAGGGGATAGATGCTGGGGTCCCTCAGAGCAGGCAGATGCTGGGGTCCCTCGGGGGGCGTGGGCACCAGGGGGTCCCCTGGGGAGGGTGGACACTAGAGATGTCCTTGGCGGGGGGTGAGGGTGTGAGGGGGGGGAAGATGCCTCGGTCCTGGTGGGGGGGTGGGCCATGGGTGGGAGGCAGCCCTGGCACCCGGACACCTCGGTCCCCAGGGCTGACACCCCCCCCCCCAGGTGTCCTATGCTCGGCCCAGCTCGGCCTCCATCCGTGATGCCAACCTCTACGTGAGCGGCCTCCCCAAGGCCATGGGGCAGAAGGAGATGGAGCAGCTCTTCTCCCAGTATGGCCGCATCATCACCTCCCGCATCCTCGTTGACCAGGTCACAGGTGTGCTTGGGTGCCTGGGTCCCCTGGGGAAGGGGGGGCCACCCACCCAGACGCCTGGGTTCCCAGCAGGTTCTATGGAGTGGGTGAATATTTCCTGGATGCCTGGGTCCTGTGGGGTGGGCAGTAGGGTGCTTGGGGGGATTCCTTGGACACCTAGGTCCTGTGGGTGGGTCTGTGGGGGGGATTCCCTGGACACCTGGGTCCTGTGGGGGGGATTCCCGGACACCTGGGTCCTGTTGGGGGGATTTCCCGGACACCTGGGTCACGTGGGGGGGGGGATTCCCTGGACACCTGGGTCCTGTGGGGGGGATTCCCTGGACACCTGGGTCACAGGGGGGGGGATTCCCTGGACATCAGGGTCCTGTGGGTGGGTCTGGGGGGGGGATTCCCTGGATGCCTGGGTCCCGTGGCTGTGCAGCAGAGTCTCAGGGCTCTGTACCCTGGACATTCTGTGCACAGGTGTCTCACGGGGGGTGGGCTTCATCCGCTTCGACAAGCGCGTGGAGGCAGAGGAGGCTGTGCGGGGCCTGCATGGGCAGAAACCACTGGGCGCTGCTGAGCCCATCACCGTCAAGTTCGCCAACAGTCCGGGCCAGAAGTCAGGGGGGGCCCTGCTCAGCCTCTGCCCCAGTGCCCGCCGCTACGGTGCCCTGCACCACCCTCCCCAGCGCTTCCGGTGAGCCCGACATACTGGGGACCCTGGGGGAGTGGGGCATCCCTGGGAATGGGGGCACCCCCCCAGGAGATGGGGCCACCACAGGGTGTGGGGACGTCCCCATCACCATGCGAATGCTCCCCAGGGGATGGGGTCACCACAGGGCAAGGGACACCCCTATGGCAGAGACACATCTACATGGGCACAACCCTGTGCCCCCCTTAACAGCCTCTTGTCCCTTCCAGGCTCGACAATTTGCTGAACGTGGCCTACGGCGTGAAGAGGTAACAGCCCCTCCCCCTCCCCCAGACCCCCCCCCCCAGTCCAGCTCTGCGCCCCCAGCCCTATGCACACGCTGGGGACCCTGGCAGGAGGGGACCCATGTGTCCTGGGGGTGAACCCGGTGTCCAGGCGCCCTGACCCCAGGCCAGCCCGCTGTCACTGCTGCCCAGGTTCTCCCCGCTGGCCATCGAGGCGGTGCCAGGGCTGGCCGGGGTGGGCCTGGGGGCCCCCGGCACTGGCTGGTGCATCTTCGTCTACAACCTGGCACCCGAGGCGGATGAGAGTGTCCTCTGGCAGCTCTTCGGGCCCTTTGGTGCTGTCACCAACGTCAAGGTTATCCGCGACTTCGCCACCAACAAGTGCAAGGGCTTCGGCTTCGTCACCATGACCAACTACGAGGAGGCAGCCATGGCCATCGCCAGCCTCAATGGCTACCGCCTGGGCGACCGCGTGCTCCAGGTCTCCTTCAAGACCAGCAAACAGCACAAGGCCTGAGCCACACCCTGCTGGCCCCCCAGCCCCCGGGACCGGGTCCCCTGGCACCACCAGGCCATGGGGACCCCCATGAGCACCAAGGACACCCTGGAGACCATGAAGAACCCCCCTGGACACCTGGAGACCTTGGGGACCCCCTCCAGGCACCAAGGACACTGTGGGGACCTCCCCGCCCTGGAGACCATGGAGAACTCCCCCAGACACTTGGAGACCTTGGGGACCTCCTCCATGGGCACCAAGGACACCATGGGGACGCCCAAAGGACAGCCTGGATACCATGGATACCCCATCTCTCCCCTAGGCACCATGGACACCCTGAGGACTCCCCCAGGTGCCCCAGAGCTCTTGGACACTGTGGGGGCATGGAGATGCTGGGAGCACCCCTGAAGATTCTCCTGCCCCACCAACCTGGAAAGACTGGAGAACCCCCAGGACACACTGGGGACCCCCCCAGGCACCCCAAAAACCCTGGGAATCGTGAAGGAGTCTGGGGAGACACCTGAGGTGAGTCACCTGACTGGAGTCACCTCCAAGTCTCCAGGAGTGCCATGGGCACCCCAAAGACCCTGGGGAGCCCCCAGCACCCAGAGATGTTGGGGGACCCCCCCCGTGGACACTGCGGAGACCCTGGAGGTGGGGGCCCCTGCCCCTTCCCCCAGCACCCGGAAGCCGCGGCGACCCCCAGCGAGCCCAGGTACCTTGGGGATCCCTGGGACCCCCAGCACTCCCTGGGGCAGGTGCCAGACCAACCCGCCCCCCCCTTTGTTTCCTCCTCTGGGGGGTCATGCACCCCCAAATGGAGAGAAGTGGGATCCTCCCCCCTCCCCCCCCCTTAGGGTGTCCTGCCCCCACCGGGGCGAGGCTGGGGTGGGTTGTGGAGACCACAGGGTCCCCCGGGACCGAGCTGCTCCCGGGAATATCGTGGGGGAGGGAAAGCGGGGAGTCCCGCCCCGGGTTCCGTGAGGGCCCGCCCCTACAGCTAAGCCCCCCCCCCCCCCCCCCCCCGATGTCCTGGGGCTTGACCCCGCCCCCAGCTGGGAGACCACGCCTCCGGCGCGGCGCCCACCTGCGGCGGCGCGCTCTGGCGGTGGCCGGACCACCCGGAGCGGCGCCTGGGGGGCGTGGGTTCGAGCCCCGGCTCCGGCCGCTGCCCCGGGGAGGGACCCCCATCAGAGCACCCGATTCGGCTCATTTTTGTCCCCAGGCTGGTGCCAAGTGGGGGCCGTGCCCCCCTGCCCTCCGGTCCAGGAGTCCGGGGGAGGTGTCTGCTCTCTCTCCTTTTTTTTTTCCAATTTGTTTCTTTTTTTGGAGGGGGAAATTTTTTTGGGAGAAAGAACAAACAATAACGAATAATAACAATAATGGTAGCGCTAATGGTAGCGAGGAGAGAGACCGACACAGCACGCGGTGACTCCTCCAGAGCGACAGACACAAAACCATCTATTTTTGTAAGAGAAGAAAAAAAAAAAAATTAAAAAAAAATCCCCTGAAGTCCCCCAAAGCCACCCCTCTGGAGGGAAGTTGCAGGGGCTGGGGGTGTGTGTGAGAATCTTTTATGTGCCACCCCAGTTGCTTGGAGGCAGGGCCAGACGTTATAATCCCCAAGCACGGTCACAGCACGTTTTGGGGGGGGGTGGTGGTTGATGGCACTAAAATGTCATCAGGTTGAGGCTGCCAGGGGGTCCTGCTGCCCCAAGCCTCCGGCATGCCCAAACTGGGTGTGTGTGGGGTGTGTGTGTGTCTTGTCCACACTGCCCTGTCCCCATCCTTCTCCAAATACCCCAAAATGGGCTTTTTTTTGCCCCAACCTCCTCAGCTTGCTGGGGTGGGTGCTTTTGCTTGGCCAGTTTGAGTGTCGTGGCCAAAGAAAAGGGCAGACCCCCACCTGAAACCCCCAACCCTCCCAACAGGCTGTCTTCCCCATAGCAGCCCCATCCTCATTATTATTATTAATTATTATTATTATTATTGTTGTTGTTGTTCTTGTTGTTGTTGTTGTTATTATTACTATTGCTATTATTATTTATTTTCTCTTCTCCGTCGGGATAATTTCTTGCTTTTCAGTGGTTTCAGTTCCTATTTATTTCCGATTCTTCGCTGGCTTTCCCCAGCCTTGGGGCCCCGGGGACCCCCTGTCCCTCCTGGGTACCCTGGGACCCCACCCCTCCCAGGTCCTGCTTTTTGCGTTGCGTCGTGTCGTGCCCGTTTGCAGCTTCTCGTAGTTTTAACTTATTGTTAATGTAAATATTTATTACTTCCCCTGCCTATGTGTGCGCACGTCCCTGGGGGTGGGCAAGGGACCCAGGCCTCCGGGGCCGCCTCCACCCTCCAAGCTCTGACCCCACCCCGGGCAGCTCCACCCTGGGGACTCCCACCCCAGGCCTCCAGGCAGCCCCAGCCCCAGCAGGATCAGTGGGCCGAGGGGACCCCCGGTTCAGTAGCAATAAGAGCTGCACCCCAGGGGCCCCCGCCTCAGCCCCCCACCATTTGTCTGGGGGGACCCAACACGGGGAGAAACCTCCTGACCGTGAACAGGGCCCCCCCCGTGGCGGAGCAGGGCCTCCGGAGGGGACGGGCTGCAGGCCCCCACCCCCGGACTCGACTCTTTGTACTTTTCATGGCAGAAATAATAAAATATAAAAAAAAATCAGAAATTGTCGTGTGTGTGTGTCGGGCAGGAGGTGTGCGTGCGTGGCCCCGTGGGATGTGACCCTCCCCCGCAGCAGGGGGCACCCCAGGGGAGAGGCCTGGTGGGGGAGCACCCGTCCTCCACTGCCCTCCCGGCCCCCCAAGCGGGGCCCAGGAGACCGGGGCCGGGACCATGCCAGTCCGCCGGCGGACGGCCCGGGGCGGCGGGGGCTCCCGGGCGGTCACGTGGGGCGCGGGGTACGCCGGGAGCTGTAGTCTTCCGGAACGGAGGGGGAGGCGCTTCCGGGCGGTCACGTGGGCCGCGAGGCACGCCGGGAGGCTGCCGGCGCCGGCCGGGCCCGTTTCCCCTCCTCGGCAGTCGGCGGGACCTTTCGGCGGCCGCGGGTGAGGGGCGGCTCCTGGCCGCTCCCTGGGGCGGCAGACGCGGGCAGGAGAGGGCGGGGAGGGGGATTTCCCGCGCCTCGTCCCGCTGCAAGGAGAGGGGCCCCAACCCTCTGTCCCCCCGTCAAGGGCACCGCCAGGCGAAACCCCCCCCCCCCCCCCCGCCGCCCGGCCCCTTGCTGACAGCAGCCGGCTGCCTTGAATGCGCTTTATCGCCCGTTAATGCAGGTGCTGGGAGCGTCCGTGTGGGGAAAGCGCCATCTCTGGGAGCTTTTGCTGGCGTGAAGCTGTGATGGACCCTACAGGTAACGTCTGCCTGTCTTCTTCCTCTTCCAGAGGCTGTGCTGAGGACTCAGTTGTCTGTTCCTCCCTATGGTTGTTGTTGACTGCATTTGCCTCAGGTTTGTGTGGGCTGCCCCTGTTTGGACCAGGGACCAGTGGACACTTACTAGCTTTGGGTCATCCACAGGAGCTGCTGTGGATGAAGCTTAAGAGGCTAGAAAACGGTAAAGCAGCTGGAGAATGAAATCAAGGGGATTGAGCTAGAAGGTGCCTCCAGCCACAGACAAGAGACAGCCAGCCTTTCTGAGTGAGGAAGGGTCCCTCTGAGTAGTCCTCAGCAGACCAGATCGCCGACAAGCACCGCGGGGTCTGTATGCGTATCCAAAAGCATGGTACAGCCATGGGGAGGGCGTGTGTGCGTGCAAGGCTGTGCATCTAGGAAGCCTCGTATTGCAAGAGCTACAAGGTACTACTGTGTTCTCCTAGGTGGAGGACAGTCAAGTGACTAGAGCTGCAGAAGAGGAAGGGGGAGAGAGAGAGAAACAGAGAAAGGAGCATCAGAACTGGAAAATTCTGTGGGCAGTGCTGAAAGCAGGAGCTGTCGTGAGTCCCAGGCCCTTAGGGCCATGTCTCACTCATCTGCATCCTGGTCTCTCCCTGCCCCCTCTGCATCTGCTACCCCTCCAGATCCCCGCCCATCTCTCTGTTTGTCTCTGCCACCATCTCTCCCTGTCCTTCATTCCTCTGTCTCTCTTTGCCTGTCCATCTGTCTGCTTGGCTCCCTGTCCCTCTGTGTGGGTTCTTGAGCCTCTCTTTTCCTCTGTCTTTTTTTCTTTCTCTCTGTCTCTGCTCTTCTCTCTATTCTTGCGTCCTGCTCCCTGTCCATCTCTGCTCCTCAGTCCTGGTCCCTATTGCTCACTTTGTCTTTCTGGTCTTGTGTCTTGCTCCCTGTCCCTCTTTTTGTCTACCTCCATTTTTGTCCTGCAGCCCATTACCACTTTTCCCTTCTCCATCTCTTTGTCCTGATCGGCATTCCTGTTTTTCTCAATCTCTCTGGCTTGTTCCCTGTCCTCTTTATTCTCCATCTGTCTTTATGTTGTACTCCCCATCCCCATATTTCTCTATCCTCTGTCCTTCTGCCTGTCCCTCTCTTTCTCCCTCCATTGTGGTTCCTGTAATTTTTTTAAAATTTCTCCATCTCTCTGCAGGACACTTCATCCCTATTTTTACTGGTTTTTCCATCTCTCCATCCTTTTCCCTGTACCTTTGTTTCTCTCTCTGTTCCTTGGTCCTCCTTCCTCTTCTTATTTGTCTCTTTCTGTCCCTCTGTCCTGCTCCCCGTCCCTCTCTTCTGCTCCCTGTCCCTGTCTTTGTCGCTTTGTTGTTATCCTTGTGCATCTTATTATGCCTCTGTGCTGCTCTGTGTCCCTATTCTTTATATCCCCGTCACTCTCTTTTTCTCTCTGTCCCTCTGTGTGGTTCCCTGTCCCTTGTCTTTTCTTTTTCTGGTCCTCTGTTGTCCTACCTGTTCCTCTCTTTTTGTCTCTATTGCTCTGTCCTTTTCCATGTCCCTATTATGTATTGCTCCATCTTCATCCTGCTCTCTGTCCCTGTTTTCCTCTTGCTCCAACTCGCTGTTGTTCTCCCCGTCACTCTCATTCTCTCTCTGTCCCAGTGTCCTGCTCCCTGTCCCTCTCTTGTTCTCCGAATCCCATTGTCTCACTCCCTGTCCCTCACTGGTTTTCTGTGTCTGGCTGTCCTCCTGCCCTTCTCTTTCCCTCTCTCCCCCTCTGTCCTGCTGCTCATCACTGGATTTTCTTTCTCCCTCTCTCTGTTCTGGTCCTGTCACTCTTTTTGTCTATTCCTCTGTCCTTCTCACCTGTGTTTTTCTTTCTCTGTCCTTCTGTCACTAATGTTTCTTTGTCCATCTCTGTCCTGCCTTTGTCCCGCTGTCGATCCCATCATTTCTTGCTATATCCATCTGTCCAGCTGGCTGTCCCTTTTTCCTCTCTCTGTCCCTCTGTCATGCTCCCCATCAGTATTTTTTTTCCTCTGTCCTGCTCTGTGTCTCTTTCTTTCCTCCATTTTCTCTGTATTGCTCCCTGGCCCTATTTTTTTTCTTGCTCCATCTGTCTGTCTTGCAACTCTTCACTGGTTTTTATTTTGCCATCTCTGTCCTTCTCTGGGTTCTTCTTTCTCTATCCCAGTTTCTTTCTCTCTCCACCCCGTCTTCTTGTCCTTTCCCCCTGCTCTTTCCTTCTGTTTTTGTTTATGCCGTTCCCTGTCCCTCTTTTCTCTCATTCTGCCCCTCTGTTCTCTCCTTAGAGATATTGTTTAATTATCCGCCTCTCTCTTCTGTCCATTGCTATTTTGTTCCCTCTCTCTCGCCCCCCCCGCTCCCAACGCCTCCCTTTCTCTCTCTCTCTCTGCCACGTTTCTTCTACTTCCTGTACCTCTGTTTTTCTCTGTTCTTGCTCTGCCTGCTCCATCCCTCTTCCATGACAGTGCTGTATTGCTCTCCTCCCCTCTTGTTTTCTTTCTATCCATCTATTGTGCTCCTTGTCTCCCCACCCCATTACCTGTCCTGGTCTTTCTCTCTATCCCTCTTGTCGTGCTCCTCGTCTGTTGGTCTGTCTCTCTGTCCTGTTGCTCGTTGCTATTTTTTTCTTTCTCCATCTCCCTGTCCTGGTCCTGTCACTCTCTTTTTCTGTCCCTCTGTCCTTCATCCAGTTTGTCTTTTTCCTTCTCTATCCTTTTGTCCCTATTGCTTCTTTCTCCATCTCTGTCATGCTCCCTCCTCCTTTTTTTTCCTCATCCCTCTGTCTTGCTTTCTCTCCCTATTTTTTCTGCCTTTGTCCTCCTGCCTGTTCCATAGTTTCTCACTATATCCCCCTGTCCAGCTGGCTGTCCCTTTTTTCCTCTCTGTCTTCCTCTGTCCTGCTTCCCGACCCATTTTTCTCTTCCTCTGTCTCCGTCCTGCAGCCCATTGCTGTTTCTTTCTTCTCCATCTCTTTGTCCTGATCTGTATACTTCTTTTCTTTTCTCAGTCACCCTGTCCTGTTCCCTGTCCTTTTTGTCCCATTCTCTAGCCCCTCTTTCTCTATCCCCTGTTCATCCTTCCCCTCCTTTTTATCTCCATCCCTTTGTCCTGCTCCCCATCAGTATTATTTCCTCTATTCGTCTGTCCTGCTCTGTCCTTTTTTCTGACACTCTGACCTGCTCCCTGTCCCTCTCTTTCTCTGACAATCCATCTGTCCTTCCTTTTTTTCCTCTCTATCCATCTGTCCTGTTCCCTATGACTATTTTTTCTTTCTGTATCCCACTGCCCTGCTTTTCATTCTTCTCTTTTGTGCTCTGTCCTTCTGTTGTGCTCCCCAGCAGTATCTTTTCTTTCCAGCTTTCTGTCCTGCTCCCCATCCTTCTCTTTTTCTCTCCATCCCTTTGTCCTGCTCACTGCCCCTTTCTTTCTGTTTTTTTTCCCCACTTCCCTGTGTATCTGTTTTTCTCTGTATTCTTGTGTCCTGCACCCTGTTCCTTTCTGTCTCTGTCCCACTGTCCTGGTCCCCCAATGGCTCTCTTTCTCTCTCTATCCCTCTGTCCTTCTTCCTGTCCTTGTTTTTCTCTCTCTATCCCTCTTCCCTGCTCTCTGTCGCTATTTTTTCTTTCTATATCTATATCTCACTATCCTTCTTCCTATTCAGCTCTTTCTTGCTTTTTCCTCTGTCTGTTCCCATCTGTGTTTTTTCCTCACTCCACCTTGCTGTCCTGCTCCCATTCTTTCTGTCTTTCAGTCCCACTGTCCTGGTCCCCATCCCTCTGTTTCCCTCTCTGATAATCTGTTCTAATCCCCCCCTGCCCCCTCGCCCCTCACTTAGTCCAGCTCCCTTTTCTGGTCTTTTTCTCTCTGTCCTATTTGCTGTCTCCCTGTTTCCCACTTGTTTTCTCAATGCCTCTATAGGGCTCTGCGTCCCTATTTCTTCTTTCTCCATCGCTGTTTTTTCTCCTTCTCCATCTCTTTGTCCCGATCTGCACCCTCCTCTCTTATTCAGTCGCCCTGTCCTGTTCCCTTTCTTTCTCTCTGTATGTCCCTGTATGTCCTGCTCCCCGTCCTTCTTTTTCTTGTTCTATTCCAGTGTCCTGCTCTCTGACCCTCCTTCCTTGTTTCTCTGTCCTTCCCCCCCCCCCCCGCCCCTTGTCCTGCTCCCTCTTGCTTTTTATCTTGTCACTGTCCTTTCTGTCCCATGGTTTCTCACTATATCTCTCTGTCCTGCTCCCTGCCCCTATTGTTTTTTTTACTCCCTCTGTCATACTGCTAATCCCAGGTTTTTTCCTCCATCTCTGTCCTATTTCCTGTCCTTATTTTTGTTTCTCTGTCCTTTCTTCTGTCTTTATTTCTCTCTAACCCTCTGTCCCTACTGCTGCTTTCTCCAGCTCTGTCCTGCTCCCTGTCTCTCTTTTTTATCTCTTTTCTTCTGTTCCTACTGGTTCTTCCTCTATCTCTGGCCAAATCCCTGTCCCTTTTTTTGCCTCTTGCTATCCCCTCTGTCTTTTTTCTTATTTTTTCTGTCTTTTTCTCTTTGCCCTGTTCCCTGTCCCATTGACTCTTGTTATATCCCCCTGGCTCTCCTTCTTTTCTCTCTCTCTTCCTCAGTAATTTTTCGTTCTCTGTCTCTCTGTCCTGCTGTTCATCACAGCTGTTTTTTCGCCCCAGTGCTGTCCTGCTCCCTGTCCCTTTCTCTGATTATCCCTCTGTTGTACCCTCTGTCCCATTGACTCTTGTTATATCCCCTGTCCAGCTGGCTGTCCCTTTTGTCCTCTCTTGTGTTCTGGGCCGTTTCCCTTGTGGCTACCTTCACCTCTGTCCTGCAGCGCATCGCTCCGGGACCTGACCCATTCCCTGCGGGATCGAAGAGCTCTGCTCCAGTAACGGTTGCCGAGATGTCCCAGGGCAGGGGAGTGCATGGGCATAGAGCTCCTGAGAGGACTCACTCCTGGGACGACTTATATGTGTGAATGAATAAACACTCACTGCTTTGCATGCCCAGGGCTCTGGGTCTGGTGGTGGGGTTGCTTGAGCAATCGATGGGTGGGTCCAGGGGAAGGCCACGGCTGGGGCGGGGGGGGGGGGGGGGGAGGCAGATCATGGCAGAGGCTGGGGGTGGTGGCTGAGGTGTGGGGGGTTCGTGCCAAGGCAGGGTGGGGGCTGCTGGGGGCTGGGTAGAGCTCCAGAGGAGGCAGTGGGGGGAACTGCATCCCTGCAGGGTCAAAAAGCAGGGAAGGCTGTGTCTGCTGGCATGGCAGGAGCTGTACTCCTGTGGCACGGGGCTTCTGGTCAGCCATGTTGGCTCCTGGGCATACCAGGAGCTTATTTTGTGGAGTTTTCTGCAGGGTCCAGAAGTGCCTGCGCAGTGGTGCTGCTGTTCTCTCTGTTCCTCAGTCCTTCTCCTTCTTATTTTTCTGTCTTCCTGTCCTGCTCCCCATCCCTCTTTCCTTCTCCATCCCTCTCTGCTCCTTCATGTCTTTATCGTTGCATCTTGTTGACTCCCTGTTCCTCTTTCCTGCTCCCCATCCCTACTTTTACTTTTTCCATCTCTTGTCCAGCTGTGCATCTCTGTCCCGTTCCTTCCCTTTTTTCATCTCTTGCTTACTCTGCTCTTCTTTCTGTCCCTATTTTTTCTTCTCTCTATCCCTGTCTACCTATTATTAACTGGTCTATCTTCATCTTGCTCTCTGTCACTGTCTTTCTCTTGCTCCATCTCTCCATTGTTACTCCATCACTCTTGTTCTCTCTGTCCCAGTGTCCTGCTGCCTGTCCTTCTCTTGTTTGCTGAATCCCATTTTCTGGCTCCCTGTCCCTCACTGGTTTTCTATGTCCTTCTGACTGTCCTCCTGTCCTTTTCCCCCTCTCCCTGTGTCCTGCTGCCCATTGCTGATTTTTCTTTCTCTTTCTTTGTGTCCTGGTCCTACCACTCTCTTTGTCTGTCTCTGTACTGGTTTTGTCTGGGATGGAGTTAATTTCTTCATAGTAGCTTGTATGAGGCTACATTTTGGATTTGTGATGAAAACAGCGTTAATAACACAGGGCTGTGTTAGTTATTGCTGAACAGCGCTTACACAGCACGAAGGCCTTCTCTGTTTCTCATGCTGCCCCGCCAGCAAGTAGGCTGGGTGTGGATGAGAAGTTGGGAGGGGGACACAGATGGGACAGCTGACCCTAACTGACCCAAGGGATATTCCATACCACATGATGTCATGCTCAGCAATAAAAATTTGGGGGAAGAAGAAGAAAGGGGGGATGTTTGGAGTAATGGCATTTGTCTTCCCAAGTAACTGTTACGCATGATGGAGTCCTGCTTTCCTGGAGATGGCTGAACACCTGCCTGCTGATGGGAAGTGGTGAATGAATTCCTTGTTTTGCTTTGCTTGTGTGCGCGGCTTTTGCTTTACCTGTTAAACTGTCTTTGTCTCAACCCATGAGTTTCTCACTTTCATCCTTCCGATTCTCTCCCCCATCCCACTGGGGGGAGCGAGCGAGTGGCTGTGTGGTCCTTACTTGCTGGCTGGGGTTAAACCATGACATTCCCTGTCTTCTTTTTCTCTATGTTCTGCTCCCTGTCCCTGTGTTTCTCTCTCCTTCCTTCTTTGTTTCTTTCTCTGTATCCCTCTGTCCTGCTCCCTATTCATCTCTTCTCTTTCTATCCCTCTATCCCTAAACTGTATCCTTAGTTACCAACCTACTAAGATTCTAGTCCCATAGTGAGTTTTCCCCTATCTAGATAATTTATGGTTTGTCTGAATGGATAAAACCATGTAAACCTAAAGATAAGGTGGGTTCTATCCTCAGTGCTGCTTCTTGATTTTATGTTCTCAATAAACAGCAAAAGCTCAAAGTAAACATATGTTTCAGAATCTGCTTTGACAGGTGGTACCAGGAGGGGACAGTGCAGAACTGTCCTGTTGGTGCAGCACATGGGGTTTTGTCCACGGGGTGCGTGCATTTCCCCCTGCCGTGCCTGTGGGTGCATACGTGTCTATTCCCCCCCGCCATGCCTGTGGGCAGGTCCCTTTCCCCCCGCCGTGCCTGTCGGTGTGTCTCAGCTGTCATAGGGATGTCATAGGGATGACTCTCAGGGGACTTTGGGGATGACTGGTGCGGGGCTGACTGTCGGGGGATGCGTGTGGGCTGATGGCCACAGAGCAGCACCCCTGGCAGGGGAGCACCGCAGGTTTGCGGGGCAGCCATGGGGGATGGGGGATGCCCCAAATCCCCTCCAAACCGCTCCCCCCCCCCCCCCCCCCAGGCTTCACTGTGCCCCAGCTCCAGCAACCACTTGCAGCACCACCCCCAAACCACCACCGCTGCTCCCATGGCGGGGGGGTGTCATGTGGGGGGGGGGGGTCACCAGAGTAGGCACACCATGATGGGCCAGTGGCCCGTGGACAACACCCGCCCCCCAGAGAAGAGGCCGGGGGGGGGAGTTTGCTGCAATGTCAAACCCCCGGGCCTGGTGCCACGGACACTGCGTGGACATGGCGGTGGAGATGCCTCGACGGTGCCACAACCCACGTTTCCACCTGTGGTAGGACACACCGTTGCGGGAGCCACCCGTGCTGGCTGAGGAGGAGCTGCAGGAGGCCGTGGACTTGCTGCTGTGCCCCTGCTGGAGCCGGCCTGGGTGGCCCCACACCGCCTCTCCAGTTCTGGGCAACCACCACAATGGGTGGAGCCCAAGCCAGGGGCTGGCTGACCACGGTCGATGTTTGATGGATGATTTATGGACATTGGAAAGACAATTTTTGCAGATGAAGGGACCGATAGCTGCGTAGCTGTCGTGGGATGGGCAGGAGGTGGTGGCTGGTGGTGTCGCACAGGGTGGGACCGAGCAGGACCCTGCTGTGGTGGGGTGCGGGCTGCAGTGGTCCTGGCTTTGGCTGGGCTGGAGGCGGGCTGGTCCTCATAGCTGCCCTGTGCGGCGCGTGCGTGGGGTCGGTGACCGCAGCAGGTCTGCAGAAGGTCTCCAGACCGCTCCCTGCCTCCGTCTCCCTCTCCAGCTGCCCACCTATCTGCCCAGTTCCCCAAACCTTTTCCTCTTCTGCCAACGCTGCCCTGTACTCCGTCACCATTGACATTTTTACTACATTGCCTCTATCTGGCACCATACCCGTATTTTAAATTTTTTTCCTGTGTTTAATTTTACCCTGTTCTGGCTCCCTCCCCCACCTCTTCTGGCATCCCTCCTCCCTTCCTCTGTCCTGCTGCCTGGGGGCACTGCGCCTGGAGCTGCTCACTTCACTGCTGGGATGAATAAACATTTCTCTGTACCCCTGGATGGGTCTGCAGTCCCTGGGTGGGGTCTTGGGGGCTGAGGAGCTGGGGGGCCGGGGCCATGGGCCCTGCTTCCCACAGCTGGAGGCTGTGGGGTGGGCTGGGGCAGCCCAGGTGGGACCCATGAAGTGACGATGGGGCTGGGCTGCGGGTGGGGATGGGCTGGGGCAGCTCCAGGTGCAGCTGGTGAGGTTCCTGTTCCAGAGGGAGCTCCTGTGGGAAGCCTCCTGGGAGAGGAGTATGAAGGCACCCACCGCCTGCTCCTGGGTGGGTGAGGGTCAGACAGCTGGCACTGTGGAGGAGGAAGGGGTGGAGGCGGAGAGGAGCCTCGGGGCGGTGAGGGTCTCCTGCTGACACCAGGAGCTGTGGCGAGTTGCATGTTTGGGCCTGTCGCAGCTGTGCTTCTCCAGATCTCTGCCTGTCCCTGCCTCCATCTCCCTTTTGGGCTGTCCTGCTCCCTGAAGCTTTCTGCTCTCTTGTCAATACTGCCCTGTACCCTGTTACCTTCTGTTTCCTTTTTATGCCTTTCCCTTTCTGGGTCCCCACCTGCTGTTATTTCATTCTTCCCACACTGCCTTCTTCCCCGTTACTTGTGAAAATCGCATTTCTAGGTCTCCCTCTGCCCAGTGACCTATGTCTGTTTTCAGTGACTCCCTCTGCTCTGCACCCCATTACTCTTCCAATGTGCTTTCCCTGGGGCTGTCTGTCTGGCTCCCTCTCCTGATACTTAACTTCTTATCCATATGGCCAGTACCCCCTTGCTTTCTGAATTTTCTCTCTCTGTTTTTTTTTTTTAATCTCTTCCTGCCTGTCCTCTACTTCATCACTTCTTAAATTTTGTTTCCGTGTCTTCATTTATTTAGTTAGCTGAGCCTATTTCTTGTACTTTTTCCATCCCTGTTCTCAATCCTGTCGCTTTTAAGGTTTTCGTACTGTCAACTTTTATCCAGTTTGCGCTCCCTACTTTTTAATTTTTCCTCTCTGTTCTTCTGTGCTGTTGCTTTTACATTTTCTTTTGATGTCTCTGACTTAGTTTGCCCCTATTTTTTGTCCCTCTTCTTACTCCTTCCACTTCTGAAATTTTCATTTCTCCTTTTATCAAGCTTCCTATCCCTTTAACATTCCTTCCTGTCGGTCCCTTACCCCACAGCTTTAAAAATTTTCTTTCCATTCTCCTCAAATCCTTTTCTTTACAGTTTTTCTTATCTTTCCCTAATGCTGTTGCTTATGAAATTTGCTTTGTCAACTTTTATCCAGTTTGCTGTCTCTGCTTTTTATTTTTTCCTGTCTTGTACCCTGCTGCATTTAAAGGTTTTTCTATGTCTGTATTAGTTCGCTGTTGCTATTTCTTAATTTCTCCTTATTTCCTTAACCCTTGTCGCTGTTAAAATTTTCTTTTACCCTGTTCACTGTCTTTATTTTGCTGTTTTCTTTTAATGATTTCTTGTCTCTTGTTAGTACCATCACTTTTTAAATTTTCTTTCTAGATCTGTTTTAGTTTGCTGTCCCTATTTATTAATTTTCCCCTTTATTGCCCTAATCCCCATTGCTTTTAAAATGTTCTTTCTATGCCTACTTTTTTCCCCTTTGCTGTCTTTTAAAAATTATTTCTTGTCCTTCCTCAGTGCCACTTCTTTTGAAAATTTTATTTCTATGTTTGTTCTAGTTTGCTGTCCCTATGTTTTAATCTTTTAATCTCTTAATCACTTGGCTTTTAAAATTTTGCTTCTATGTCTACTTTTATCGGTTTTGGTGTCCCATGTTTTCCTGTCTGTTCTGTACCTCATTGCTTTTAAAATTTTCTTTCCATGACCACGTTTATCAACAGGCCTATTCTTAGTTTTTAGTTCTTTTCTGTCATTTAACATGGCTTTCTCCCATGCAAGGTTCCCCCCACCATGTGTGTCAGGCATGGCTGCTGCTGCCCCCCATGCCCCTGTAGTTCCATGTTTTTTCAGTTTCTTTTGTCCTCTGGGACTGTTGTGCCTCTGTTAAGGGAGTCAGTTGGAGACACAGTCAGGGTGACTCTGAATCATTAGCGATTCACAGTAAATAACTTATCTTGCAACCAGAGATATTTTGGAGATGGAATTCTTAAGGGATCTAATTCTGCTTTCCGATTCAGTCCTATCCAGAAGGTAGTTATGGTAGAAGTTAGGTAGTATGTGTGGTCTTGCTAGAAATGCAGCGTAACCCCAGAGCATTTTGGCTTTTTTACAGGAAACTAAAGCACATCAACTTTGATAACATTGTTATTGCATTTAATGAGCTAGTTTCTTACCTAGTTTAGAAGGACATCTATCTCTTTCTATCTGTGCCCCAGAAGAACTAAGTTTAATTCCCTACCTGGTCACATTGCTGATGCAATAGGTGTAGCTGTAGTACAAGAGCAGGTATTGTTGTTTCCAGGAAGGGCTGCCTTCTCTGTTCAGGGCTTTGCATTCTGTAAATTGGAGGCAGGTGAGAAAACTCACAGCTGCTCCTGTGTCTGTCTTCATGCCTTGTGGTGGCTTGCCTTTCCCCTTTTGCAGGTGATTGTGGGAAGGGTGGTGGACAGGGCCTGGGGTATATGAGCCACAGCCTCTGCTCAGGGAGCTCACTGTGCTCCTGGGTTTCTCTGGTGTTGGTGCTCAGCTCTTCCTTGAGTCCTTTGCAGCTGTTGAGCTGGCTCAGCCCTTTGGGACCTTTCTTCCTTAGAGCTTTGTTTGTCAGGTGGTCTTGGTTGCTGCATAGTACAGTGTCCTGTCTATTTGAGCTTTCTGTTTTTTGGTTAGAATTCTTTTTTGGCAGGGTTTCTTTTGTTTATTCCTGCAGGTGAAGTCAGGTGGTGTTTTGGTATCCAGGTCCCTGTAGTGCTCTCTCCTCTCGTTTTGCCAGATATCCTCACCGGCGTTTTCCCATGATTGGAGCGGAGCACCGGGGCATCCAGGGAGGTAATGTAAGGCTTCCTCTCGTCTTTGCAGGGCTGACCCTGAGGAAGTCCTGTACATGGGCCAATTGTGTGAGTAGATATAACGTGGGTGCGCTAATCCCTTTCAAAGCATGCCAGAAGGTAAGGATTTTGTTTTGTTTAGCGTAATGTTGTTCTGGTTTGTGTGTTTGCTGAATATGTGAGTTTTGTGTGGGAGGAAGCCAGCTACCTGCCTCATTCTGGGATAAGGTAGGGTACATATAAGTTGTTAGCTGATATCTTCTTTGCCAGATGTTTTGAAATAAGTGTATCTGACTTTCCTAGCAACTCACAAAGGGGTTTGGGGCGCCTTGATGGCAGGTGCTGTTGGCAAAAGGCAAAGCAGGGCCCTAGCAGAGTTTTCTGTTGATGGGGATGGGCTCTGTCATCTCCTGCATGAACTTCTTCTCTTAGGTAATGATGGGGATGGTAGCTTTCTTTAGATTTCTTGAAGAACAAGAGAAGGATGGAGCAGGTTATCAGTGTGTAATCATTTTCTCTTCCTTTGGCAGTATAGGCACCCAAGGGCTAGCCCAGACTCAAGAATAGCATGAGGATATCTGCATTGACTGTCAGCAAAGGAAGGAAGCTTCTTTCAGAGGCCAAGGTGATGAAGCAGAGTGTTTATTTGTTCTGTTTGAGTTTGATCATGGGGGGGGCACGGTCATGGTCATGGCAGGGTGGTGGCTCAGACATGCAGAACATGGTCCTGGGCGGGGGAGTGTCTATAGCATTTGAGGCTGCAAGGGATCTCACGAACACCACTGGACAGGCATTAGAACCCAATGCTTGGGTTGGACCAACCTGGCAGAACCATCCTGCCATCTGAAGTAACACATGCTTCTGTACTGGGATTTTTAATAGATCAGTCTGCATCACCTTTGGCTTTTTCTTACAGAGCTCATATGTTGGCAAGAAGTGGCTCTCATCAAGCACTTGTGTCTGAGGGGTCTCTGTCAGATTTTGGGACTATCAAGTCATATTCAGCATCCGTCTGCGCTCAGGTGTCCTGTAACCACTGTGCAGTTTTGGCTTAAGGCTTTGTAACTCAGTGTTATCTACTAGTAGCATTCTGTATGCGAGCAGCTTCTGGCAGCTCAGTCTCATGTCCCATTTATGCTGGCTTTCTTTTTTGAGCTTGCTGTCTACCGAGGGGTTCTCCGTGCTGCAGTTCATAGAGTTGTTTAAGAAGTATTGATCCGTAAAGGAAGTCTGTTACACCAGCCACAGTCGTTTGCTACCTGTACTTCTTTTGGCATTTGTGGGGCTCAGTTCTTGAGCTCTATCGGCCTCTACCTGTATTTGAATCATGTGGCAGTAACTGTAATTTTTGTGTGTGAGTGGGTGGTTTGACTTACTCTTGCAGTTGAAGTAATAGATCTAGGCTAAGCAGGACAGTTAAGCGAGGCCCAAGAGCAAAGGTAAGCAGACAGTGGTGCAGGCCACGATGGAGGATGAGGTTGATTTGCTTGGGTTTTGTGCTTTTGGGGTCTCTTTTTGGGATTATTTTGCACCCTGGCCCCCTGTGGCGCATCTGTGGGCATGTCCCTGTGCTCCCCCTCTCCCAGTGCCCATGGGTGCATGCATCTCCCCCTGCTGTGACCATGTCATTGTCTTCCCCCGCTCCAGCATGCCCATCGGTTGGTGCTTCCCCCGGCTTCTGTCATGTCCATATGTAGCTGTCCCCACACTGCGCTCTGTGGGTGGGCGTCTCCCCTGCTGTCCCCTCTCTCTCCATGTGTGTCTTCCTCCCCTCCCCACGGTGTCCGTGGGTGTGTGTCTTCCCCTGTGTCTGTGGGCATGGGTCTTCTCTGTCCCTCCCCTTGCCTGCAGGCATGGGTCTTCCCCGGACCCCCCTGTGTTTGTGGGTCTTTCCCCAGTGTCCATGGGTGTGTCTTCCCCCCTCCCTCCCATGTCTGGTGGCATGTTTCTTCTCATGGGTCCGCGGGTGGGCGTCCCTCCCTCCCGCTGCGCTGCCCGGCCGGGTCCGCGGGTGGGCGTCTTTCCCTGTAGCCCCCCACATCTGTGGGCGTGCGTCTTCCCCCGCCCGCCTTGTCTCCATGAGTGTGTCTCTTCCTTCCCAGCCCCCTGTGTCTGTGGGCGTGTCTCTTCCTACCCCACCCCTCCCTCCATAGGCATGTTTCTTCCTTGCCTGCTCTGCCATGTCTGTGGGTGTGTCCCCGTGTGCCCCCCCCCCCCCCCTTTGGCATTTCTCTCCCCTTCCCTCCCCATCTGTGGATGTGTCTCTTCCCCTCTCCTGCCAGCCCGTGTGTCTCATCTATTGCTCTGTCCAGCTAGTCTGGAATGTACGGTTGTTGCAGAAACTTCTACACCCTGTGCCTCCTTCTCAGGCTGTCAGCTTGGCCCTGTGTACAGGCTGCCGTGGTCATTGACTCTGTCCAGGACACAGGCACCCCTGGAGAGCTTTACACCGAGTCATTCCTTTTCCCTTGGGCAGCAGCTTGCTCAAGGGCGAGGGACCGGGATGAAAACAGGCTGCTGCACGCTCCAGTCAGACTAAGATGCTGTTCTTTGGGGACCCAGTGCAAGGTAAGCTGAGGTACTTTCTGCACTGCCCATGGCCCTTCACAAGGGAACCGTGCTCTGGTTTTAGCAGAAAAAGGCATCGGTCACAGGCAGCCACGTATCACTGTGCACAGCTTTTTGGCAGGTGTCTTGCTTGTTCAAGGAGAGGTGTATTTCTTGCCTTACAGTCTTGATGCCAAAACAGTTAGGAGTTCTACAAAAGCCTTTTGATATTGAAGCACGATGATGGCTAGATTTCTACCAGTGCTGTATTTCAGCTGTGGTGTTAGCTGAAAATGGCTTGCAGGCCAGGAGATCTTTAGAGGGGTCTGAATTAGAGAAACTGAGTGTTGAAGTGTTTGTTTTAAGGAGGCAAGTTAGGCAGCCAAAGGAACTGAGATGCTCACCTGACACATTGGCAGAACAGTCTATCCAGCCTACTAAGTATTGTGTGTTGCAGGCAGTAAAGTGCAACTGTGATGCTTGCTGGCAAGGATTGCAGAGCTGCACTCTTGTACGGAGCAAAGATGGAACCTCCAGGGCTCTATGGTCATCTGCTGCCGTTTCTGTGGTGCTGTACTGGACAGGCTGGAACTCCAGCGTGAACTTGAGTTGAAGGGACTGCAACCTGTGTATGACTTCATGCTGGAGCAGGACACCCTGAAGTGTCTGTGGCTGTGGACAAGCCCATGCCAGAGCAGGTACATCTTGAAGCCTCTGTGGCTGTAGTTATGTCTGTGCCGCAGCAGGTATACCTCTGAAGGGACTGTGGCCCAAGGATAAGTCCACGCTGCAGCAGCTACACCTTGAAGCATCAGTGGCTGTGCATGAGGTCATGGATAAGCCCATGACAGCGCAGGTACACCCATGGAGGGGCTGCAGCCATGGCTAAGGCCATGTTGGAGCAGGTTTACTTCTGAAGGGACTATGGCTGTGGGTAAGGCCATGCTGGAGGAGGTATATTTCTGAAGGCATTGTGGCCCATGGATAAGGCCATGCTGGAACAGGCGCACCTCAAGGCAACTGTGGCTGTGGATAAGTCTCTGCCACAGCAGGTATACCCCTGAAGAGGCTGTGGCTCATAGATAAGGCTCCATGTGGAGCAGGTACACCCCTAAGGGACTGCAGTCTGTGGATAAGTCCAAGCCAGATGTCGTGGTTTAACTCCAGCCAGCAACTAAGCACCATGCAGCTGCTCGCTCACTCACTCCCCCCACCCAGTGGGGTGGGGGAGAAAATTGGGGAAAAAAAGCAAAACTCGTGGGTTGAGATAAGAACAGTTTAGTAGAACAGAAAAGAAGAAACCAATAATAACGATAACACTAATAAAGTGACAACAGCAATAGTAAAAGGATTGGAGTGTACAAATGATGTGCAGTGCAATTGCTTACTACCTGCCAATTGACACCCAGCTAGTCCCCAAGTGGCAATTCCCCGCCTCCACTTCCCAGTTCCTATACTAGATGGGACGTCACCTGGTCTGGAATACCCTGTTGGCCAGTTTGGGTCAGCTGCCCTGGCTGTGTCCTGTGCTGACTTCTTGTGCCCCTCCAGCTCTCTCACTGGCTGGGCATGAGAAGCTGAAAAATCCTTGACTTTAGTCTAAACACTACTTAGCAACAACTGAAAACATCAGTGTTATCAACATTCTTCACATACTGAACTCACAACACAGCACCGTACCAGCTACTAGGAAGACAGTTAACTCTATCCCAGCTGAAACCAGGACAACGGAGCATGGGCAAGGTGAGGAGTTCATTGCAATGGTAAACCCTGTGGCCTGGTCCAAAGGGATCAGGGGTGGAGATTGTAATGGAAATAACTTTAAATTGTTGTAACCTATGATTTGAGTTGCGTGTTATAGGAATTACTATAGCAGGAACCACCCAAACCAATGGAGGCCGAGCCTTACAAGAAGCAGCGCAAGCGCAGCAGCGACCCCACCTGAGATGCCTTTGGTGCCCAGTAACTCCATGCAACACACCACCTCTGCTGTCCTGAGTGACCACTGTAACAGGTGGAGCCCAAAGTCATGGACTAAATGAACTCAATGGACATTCTGCGGACATTTTAGAAGGGTGGTCCATAGACTAAGAGAATGATATCTGTATATTGTATCAAAGGATGGGAAGGGTGTGGTGGTGGTTAGTGAGGATGTGTTGGATAGTGTGAACCTAAGCATGGCGTAAATGGTGTGGAATAAGGGGTGGAGAATGTGCTGGTTTTGGCTGCGATAGAGTTAATTTTCTTCACAGTAGCTGGTATGGAGCTTTGTTTTGGATTTGTCGGAAAACAGTGTTGATGATATGGGGATGTGTTAGTTATAGCTGAGCAGTGCTAACAGGCTGAGGGCTGTTCTGCTCATCACCCTGCTCTGCCAGTGGGCAGCTGGGGATGCACAAGGCATTGGGAGGGGGACACAGCTGGGACAGCTGACCCCAACTGACCAAAGGGATATTCCAGACCATATGATGTCATGCTCAGCAATAAAACTGGGAGTGGAGGTTGGTTTTATGAAGCTGGCTATTGCTATTTTTTAATTATTGTCTGTCTGTCATGTAATTCATTGCTTTTAAAATTTTCTATGTCTACTTTTATCCAGTTCACTGTCTTTTTCATTTTTTCCTCTCTATTCTGCACCTCATTGGTTCTAAATTTCTTTTCTATATCTCAGTTTTAGTTCACTGTCACTAGTTTTTAAATTTTTCCTGACTGTCCTGTGCCCAGTGGCTTTTAAAATTTTTCTGTCTACTTCTATCAAGCTGTGTATTGCTGTTTTTTTAATTCTTTCCTTACTATTGTCTACCGTGTTGCTTTTTACATTTTCTTTCTATGTCTACTTCAACCTAATCACTGCCTTTATTATTTCTTTAATCACAGTTGCTTTTAAAAATGTGGTCTTTATTTGCCTACCTTTTTATTTATTTCTCATCTTTGCTTAGTGCCCTCGCTTTTTTTAATATTCTTTCTAACTGTCTGTTTTAGTTCACTCTTCTTTTTTTTTTTAATATTTCTTTTATTTCCCTAACCCCCTTTGCTTTTTAAACATTCTTTCTATGACTGCTTTTATTCCCTTTGCTGGCTTTTTATAATTATTTCTTGTCTTTCCTTAGTGCCCTCACTCTTCAAATTTTCTTTCTGCATCTATTTTAGTTTGCTGTCCCTATTTTTTATTTTTTCCTTTATTTCCCTAATGCTCATCACTTTATCAATGTTCTTCCTACGCCTACTTTTTTTCCCTTTGATGTCTTCATTTTTTATTATTTCTTGTCTTTCCTTAGTGCCCTCACTTTTTTTAAATTTTCTTTCTGGATCTGTTTTAGTTTGCTGTCCTTATTTCATAATTTTTTCCTTTATTTCCCCAGTTCCTATTGCTTTTAAAATGTTCTTTCTATGCTTACTTTTTCCTGTTGATGTCTTTATTTTTTTAATTATTTGTCATCCCTTAGTGCCCTTGCTTTTTAGATTTTCTTTCTATATCTGCTTTAGTTTGCTGTCCCTATTTTTTAGTTTTTCCTTTTATTTTCCTAATCCCCCTCGCTTTTTGAATGGTCTTTCTATGCCTACTTTTATTCCCTTGGCTGTCTGTTTAAAATCTTCTCTTCTCTTTCCTTAGTGCCATCGCTTTTAAAATTTTCTATCTGTTTGCCTTCTATTTTGCTATCTCTATTTTTTAGTTCTTTCCTCTCTTAATCCCTCTGCATTCCCTATTTTCTACTTTTATCTCTTTCGCTGTCTTTATTTTTAAATATTTTTTGATGGCACTAAAAACCCCACACTTTAAAAAATGTTTTGTATGCCTCTGTTTCAGTTAATCGTCACTATTTTTTCCTTATTTTGTTAATCACCGATGCTTTTAAAATGTTCTGCGTCTTTTATACCGCTTACTGTCTTTATTTGCCTATCCTTATTTTTCAATTATTTCTTGTCTTTCCTTAGTGCTCTCACTTCTTAGATATTCTTTCTACATGTTTGTTTTAGTTTGCTGCCCCTATTTTTTAGTTTTTCTCTTTATTTCCCTAATACCCCTTCCTTTTAAAAAGTTCTTTCTATGCCTGCTTTTTTCCTCTTTGCTGTCTTTTTAAATTATTTCTTCTCTTGCTTCTTTCCCATCACTTTTTAGATTTTCTTTCTACGTTTCCATTTTAGTTGTCACTAACTTTAATTTTTTAATAACTGTTGCTTTCAAAATTTTCTGTCTACTTTTGTCCTGTTCACTGTCTTTATTTCACTATCTGTTCTTTTAATAATTTCTTGTCTTTCCTCAGTGCCGTTGCTTTTAAAATTTTCTTTCTACATCTGTTTTAGTTCACTGTCCCTATTTCATAATTTTTTCCTTTATTCCCATAATGTCTTTTGCCTTTTAAAACTTCTTTCTTTGCCTACTTTTATTCCCTTTGCTGTTTTTTTGCAATTATTTCTTGTCTTTCCTTAGTGCTCTCGCTTTTAAAACTTTTTCTATGTCTCCGTTTTAGTTTGCTGTCACTCGTTTTTATTTTTTCAGTTAATTTTCCTAATCCCTTTTGCTTTAAAATTTTGCTACTTTTATCCCATTCACTGTCTTTACATTGCTGTCTTTTCTTTTAATTATTTCTTGTCTTTTTATTGCGCTGTTGCTTTTAAAATGTTCTTTCTACATTTTTGTTATAGTATGCTGTCCATATTTTAGTTTTTCCCTTTATTTCCCTAATGCCCGTTACTTTTTAAATGTTCTTCCTACACTTACTTTTTTCTTCCAGGTCTTTATTTTTAATTATTTCATATCTTTCCTTACTGCTCTTGCTTTTTCTTTCTTTCTATGTCTCCATTTTACTTGGCAGTCCCTATATTTTAATTTTTTCCCTTTATTTCCCTAATCCCTGTCACTTTTAAAATTTTCTACTTTCATCCCATTTTCTGACTTTATTTTGTGGTCCTTTCTTTTAGTTATTTCTTGTCTTTCCTTAGTGCCGTTGCTTTTTAAATGTTCTTTCTACATTTCTTTTAGTTTGCTGTCCCTGTCTTTTTATTTTTTTCCTTTATTTTCCTAATGACTATTGCTTTTTCAATGTTCTTTCTATGCCTACTTTTTTTCCTTTTGGTGTCTTTAATTTTAAGTATTTCTTCTTTCTTCTTGCCAACGATTTTTAAATTTTCTTTCTACATCTCTGGTTTAGTTCACCATTGTCCTGGTTTCGGCTGGGATAGAGTTGATTTTCTCTGTAGTAGCTGGTATAGCGCTATGTTTTGGGTTCAGTATGAGAAGAATGTTGATAACACACTGATGTTTTCAGTTGTTGCCAAATAGTGTTTATACTATACTAAATGAAGGATTTTTCAGCTTCTCATGCCCAGCCAGCAAGAAGGCTGGACGGGCACGAGAAGTTGGGAGGTGACACGGCTGGGGCAGCTGACCCAAACTGGCCAAAGGGATATTCCATACCATGTGATGTCATGCCTCGTATATAAACAGGGGGGAGTTGGCCTGGGGGGGGCATCTCTGCTCAGGAACTAACTGGGCATTGGTTGGCGAGTGGTAAACAATTGCATTGTGCATCGCTTGGTTTGTATATTCCAATTCTTTTATTATTATTATTTTATTGTTGTTATTATTATCATTATTATTTTCTTCCTTTCTGTCCTATTAAAACTGTTCTTATATCAACCCATGAGTTTTACTTTTGTTTTTCCCCACAGTTCTTTCCCCTATCCTCCTGGGTAGGGGGAAAATGCGTGAGTGGCTGCACGGTGCTTACTTGCTGGCTGGGGTCAAACCACGACAGTCCTTTTTGGCGCCCAACATGGGGCACAAAGGGTTGAGATAACTGACCAGAGCATGTTAAAACAAATTCGTTACAAGCATTCATTACATTCATTTAATATTCACTGGTCACAATGTTGATTTATTGGCTCTTAGAGTTGTGGCGCTCATTTTTAGAGTTTTGTTATATACCACCTCACTTGCTGTATATAGTCTCTGTGCTGCTGCATGTCATCTGTGGATTAAGGTTTTTGCTTTGATGTACTATATAACACTGCTTATGGTATGATAAAATTATCAGTCGTGGGACTAATCCAATATTTGTACTTGGCATGGTCGTCACCTCTATACTTCAGGAGCTATCTGTGGGAAACTGTTAATAATTACACCATTTACCTTTTCTCCTCGGAGAGCCAATCTATGGGTGAGACTCCTTTCTTTCCCCACCCCTTCTCCTCCAGGCTAATTACAACAGTGTTTGAGAATTTTTTAAAATTTCAATATCCTTAGGATATGGTCCTCTTGCTAGGAACTACCATGTTCCTGAATATGGTTCCAGTCTTGTCTAGGGTTAAACAACTATTTAAGAATATCAGCCAGAGATCTGCCCCAAAGCTGGATAATGATGAGTGGCAGGGTGTGTGGGATAGTATGGGCAAATGCCTAGGATGGTGGGCACCTCTAGTGTTTTGGAACTTCATCCTTGAACGAGTGCAGAATCCTGAAAAACTAGTAGAACATTTGGAAAAAGTATGCTGTCACCCCACCAATTCCAGGGAGACACAAATCGCTGCAATGTGCTGGGGCCAGGCCCATGCTTATTGAGCCCTGTTCAACACTCTTCAGTACCCTCAAAAGGAAGAGAAGGTTTCTGGATCTGACAACTGCAGTGAGTGAGCAGTGGTGAGGCACTTAGTTGCTGCCTGGGGTTAAACCATGACAACCATTGCTAATTTTTAATTTTTTCTTATTTCTTTAGTCCCTGTTTCTTTTAAAATTTTCTGTCTACTTTTATCCCATTTGCTATCTTTATTTTGCTGTCTTTGTTTAATTATTTCTTGTCTTTCCTTAGTGCTGTTGCTTTTAAAATTTTCTTTCTACATCTGTTTTAGATTGCTGTCCCAATTTCCTAAGTTTTTCCTTTATTTCCCCAATCCTATTGCTTTTAAAATGTTGTTTCTATGCCTACTTTTATTCCCTTCACTGTCTTTTAAAAATTATTTCTTGTCTTTTCTTAGCACTGTTGCTTTTTAGATTTCATTTCTATGTCTCCATTTTAATTTGTCTTTGCTATTTTTCCTCATTTCCTTAAACTTTCTTTCTTTCTACCTTTATCCTGTTGGCTGTTTTAATTTCTTTACTATTTTTTGTCTTTCCTTAGTGCCCTCCTTTTTAAAATTTTCTTTCTATGTCTGCATCTTCATTTGCTATCCATATTGTTTAATTCTTTCCTCTCTGAATCCCCTGGCTTTTAAAATGTTGCTTCTATGTATACTTTTATCTAGTTTGCTGTGCCTAGATTTAATTCTTTCCTGTCTGTTCTGTGCCTCATTGCTTTAAAAATTATTCTTCTATGCCTACTATGCTCCCTATCCCTATTTTTTAATTGTTTCCTGCCTTTCACATACCCTGTCACTTAAAATATTTACTTTATATGTCTCTGTTTAGTTTGTTGTCTCTATACTTTAGGGTTTTTTTTCTTTACTTCTCTTAGCCTACTCACTTTTAAAGTGTTCTAGGTCTGCTTTCATCCTGTTTGATGTCTTTAGTTTTGAATTATTTCTTGTCCTTCCTTAGTGCTGTCTCTTTTAAAATTTTTATGTCTACCTTCTAGTTGCTGTCCCTGTTTTTTAATCTTTTAATCTCTTAATCCGTTGGCTTTAAAAATTTTGTTTCTATGTCTACTTTAACATATTTTGGTGTCCCTATTTTAAATTTTTTCCTGCCTGTCCTGTACCTCATAGCTTCTTAAAGTGTTCTTTCCATGACCACTTTTATGAACAGGCTTATGCTTAGTTTTTAATTTTTCTCTCTGTCATTTAACATGTCACTTTTAAATTATCTTTCTGTGTCTGCTCTTATCCAGTTCACGGTCCTTATTTTTTATTATTTCTTCCATTTCCTTAGTGCCCTCGCTTTTTAAATTTTCTATGTCGTTTTAGTTCGCTGTCCCTATTTTTCATGCTTTTTCTCTTACTCCCTTTTGTTTCTATGTTGACTTTTATCAAGCTCCCTATCTCCATATTTTATTTCTTTCCTGTCTGTCATGTACCCTGTTGCTTTTAAAATGTACTTGCTATATCTCCATTTATTTAGTTTGCTGTACCTATTTTGTAATTTTTTCCTTGCTTAGTCCCATGGCTTTTAAAGCTTTTTAATGGTTACTTTTTAGTTTTCTGTCTCTATTTTTCATTTTTTTCCTTTCTTAATAGCCACCACTTAAAAAATTTACTTTCTATGTTTCTGTTTATTTAGTTGGCTGTCCTTATTTTTCAATTTTTTCCCTTTATTTTCTTAATCCTTTTTTAAAATCCCCTTTCTATGTCTACTTTTATCCCATTCGCTGTCTTTATTTTTTAAGTGTTTCTTGTCTTAGTGCCGTCACTTTTAAGATTTTCTTTTTATGCCTACTTTTATCAAGCTCTCTATCCCTGTTTTTTTAATTCTTTCTTGTTTGTCACATACCCTGTTGCTTTTTAAGTTTTCTTAGTGTCTTTTTTTTTTTCTCTTTTCTTTTCTCTCCATTCATCCTAAGTCTTTAGAGGATCTCCTCAGCATGCTTTTACCTCTGGAGTGTCTTTTGCACCCCTCTCATTTTGTCAGAACATCACCTCTTCCTCAGAGCAGTCTTTTTGTCCTCTCCTCCATCTCCCTTGACTTCAGAGGGTCAGTGTCTCCCTCATGACATCTATACTCTGTTCAAATTTCCTCCCGAGTACCTTTGTGCCCTCGAGCCTTCTTCTGTGTCTCTGGCCACCTCAGCACCCCTCTATTTCTGTCACAATGCTTCCTGCGAGGGTCCTTGTGTTCCATCACTATCCTTGAGTTCTGCAGCAGCTTTGTTTCTTATTCAGAGAAAACTCGTCTTCAGGCTTTCATTGTGCCCCAGAGCACTCTTACCTTATTCACTGCCATCTTGGATGTCTTCATTCAGTCGCTCATCCCCTGAGGACATCTGTACATTGCTGGGACACCTTCTTGAGTTTTGCATTGTGTCCCAGAGCCACCTTTTGTCTGTCACTCTCAGCACGCTTCTCCCATCATCATGCCTCTTGAAGCCATCCTCGTGCCCCACAGCCCTCTTTTGGCTCTGTTGTGCACTTTGCACCCTTCTCCCTCCCTGAGAACCTTTCCTGATGCCATCTTTCATCTCCAGAATGCTCGTGTTCTCTATGCTAGCTAGGATACTTCTGTTCATTCCCTGGTCCCCTGAGGACATCTGTAGTCTGTTCAAATCCTCTCTGGACTGCTTCATCATGTCCTCAAGCCTTCTTGTCCGTCCCTTTCAGAAGCCCTCTGCTACTGTCACAATGTCTCCCAAGGTCCTAGATGTCCTCTGCAGTACACTTTTAGATCTGTAAGCCCCCTTTAGACTAATTTTGTTGCAATTGCACCTCTCCCAAGATCTCTGTTCCCAAAAAAGAGCATTCTTTTTCTTCTCTATGCCACCTAGGATGCCTGCCAGACCTTTCTTGTGCCATACAGCATTTTGGTAGCACTTTCAATCTCTCTCTCTTACCTAACTGTGCCTTTCATGACCCCTCTGCTCCCAGTCATTATGCCTCCTGAGACCTTCTTTGTGTACTACAGCCCTATTTTAGCTCTGTAGCAGACTTTGATCCTCTCTTGTTCCCTCAGAGACCCATCCTCGGCTTTCTTTGTACTTCAGAGTGCTCTTATCCTCTCTGCCATCTAGGGTGCCTCTATTTGGTCCTCAGCCTCCTGAGGACATCTGTATTCTGTTCAAATCCCCTCCAGACTTCCTCCTTGTGTCTCTGAGCCTTCTTTGGTGTGTTTGGCCCAATTGGGGCCCTTCTAATGGTGTCACAATGCCTATTGATGCCTTTGAGGTTGCCCTTAGCACACTTTTGGCTCTGTAGGACACCTCACATCCCTCTCATTTACATAATTTTTGTTAACAATATTGTTACTGCATTTAATGAACTACTTACATAGCTTAGTAGGACATCTATATTTCTCTATCTACGCCCCAGAAAAGCTAAATGGAATTACCTACCCAGTTACATTGCAGATGCAATAGATGTAGCTGTAGTACAAGAGCAGGTATCATCATTTCCAGTAAGGGTCACTTTCTCTGTTCAGTGCTTTGCACAGTGCAAAATGAAGGCAGAGGAGAAAGCACACAGCTGCTCTTGTGCCTGCCGTCATGCCTTATGGTGGTTTGTCCCTCCGTTTCCCAGGTGATTCAGGGAAGGGTGGTGGGCAGGGGCCTGGGGTATATGAGCCACAGCCTCTGCTCAGGGAGCTCATTGTGCTCCTGGGCTCTGTTGGTATCGGTGCTCTGCTGTTTCTTCACTATTTTGCAGCTTTTGAGCTGGCTCAGCCCTTTGGGAAGCAGAGGTGTCTGTCTGACGTAAGAGCTTCAGGACCAGTCAAGGTTCAGCAGCATGTGTCGTAGAAAGTAATGCTTTTATGCAGGGTTCCCGCCTACCCCCCCAGTAATTTTGTATTGAGTGTTCATGGTTGGCAAGATGGTTTAATATTATGCCTGCCCCGCCCCCCCTTTTTTTTTTTTTAATTCTAGATGCATTGCTTTTTACCGGAATTCCTGACTTTATTGAAAATGGAACCTTGTTTATTTCACCAGTTCTGCTGTACACTGTGTAAGTTGCTGATATTATCTCTTTTAATAGGACTGATGGTGACATCATTTAGCAGGAGTTAGGGTGAGCGTCTTGTATGCATCTGTATATGGAGTTTTAGTATTTCTCAAGAAAGCAGCAGGGCCATGAGGTGCAGTGTCTTTCAGGGTCTGGGATGCCTCGTCGCGTTTCCTCATTATCCACAGAATGCCATGTTGTCCCTAGAATCTTTGCAGCCTGTGGCGGGCCCCTCATAGATTATAAACCTTGGGACTTGACTTTATTTTATGGACACATAGCAGAGGTCAGAGTCTCTGGGAAGTTATAAATTAAGAGGTGCCTTCAGAATTTGATGTGGCTCAGAAGAGCGTCTCCTGAGGAGTAGCCACTGAAGGGGGTTCCGGGGTGCAAATCCAGGGCAGGAGGTGTCAGGAAGCAGTGGCGTTCCTTTCCTGACAGCTGAGAAGAAGAAAAGGGTTTTCTAAAGTTTTGGGACTGCTGGGGAAAGGGAGGAGGGTTCACCAGCCTTTCTCAGATGAGTTTTGCAGTTGGATTTGGATGCCATAGTATTATAGAATGGTTTGGGTTGGAAGGGACTCTAAAGATCCCCTAGTTCCAACCCCCCTGCAATGAGTAGGGACACCTTCTGCTAGACCAGGTTGTTCAAAGCCCTGTTCAACCTGGTCTCGGATGCTTCCAGGGAGGGGGCATCTGCAAATTCTCTGGGCAACCCGTTCCAGTGTCTCACCATCCTCATAGTGAGGAACTTCTTCCTTACACCTAAAGTAAATCTGCCCTCTTTCAGATGAAAGCCATTACCACCTTGTCTTATTGCTGTACACCCTTGTAAAAAGTCCCTCTGCAGGTTTCTTATAGGCCCCCTTTAGGTACTGTAAGGCTGCTGTAAGGTCTCCTGTGAAGCTGTATGCCAATAAGTGGTCCGAAAAGGTGAGGCAGTTGTTGGCTGGATCGGTGTTGAATAGCAAAGTATTAGGTGGCTGCTTGGTTAAGCATTTACCTTTTGTTTTGCAGGTGCTGTGCAGGCCACCTTTGGAATTGGATGAGCATCTGAGGTGAGCTGTGGAGTAGCGAGGAGGAGCATGGGGCCGGTGACTTTTCATGGGTGCCATGCTAATTTGGTGTCTCTTGGTATGTTAGGTACCATGAGTGATGGCAGCCACAGGGTCTGACTCTGGAATGAACAGGTAAGTGTAACACGGTGGCGCTTGTGAGGAGCGGGAAGTTGGGGAAGTAGTTGGTGTTGGCCGATGGGATGCTTACTCCCTTTTCTGGTTTGGTTTGGATTTTTTTGTTTTTATTTTTTCCCTGCAGATGACGAAGAGGAGCCTGGTGACTGCAGGAATATCCCAGTTAGCCTGTGTGGTTTTTCTGGATGATGGATTCAGCCCCTTGGCCCTCTGAAAGCTAAGTTGAGGGACCAGGGCTGGGGAGAGGCTGGGAGGAAGGGACGAAGCTAGGAATTGCAGGGAGGGGTTTTAAAGTTAGTGCGGGAGAGAGGGCTGTCCAGGAGCAGTCCTGTTTGGGCAGATGAAGGGAGTGGGTTGCTTATGAGCACGAGACCAGCGTGTGCTGGGCAGGGCAGTTCCAGCCTGTGTCCGTGGTGGTGTGCAGTTTGTGTAGTGTGTCTTCTGCGCCTTAGACCTTCCTTGGGTCTCGATGTCCTCACTGCGCTTTGCGCCGGGGGAGCACGGCATGTGCTTTAGGCGCCCTCCCTAGGGTCTCGAATGCTTGTACTCATCGGCCAGGTGCCAGTCGGGTGCTTCATTTCTTGTGTTGGGAGCTCTAAAGTGTGGATCGGTCTCGGTGGGTTCAGGTCGGTCCTCTTTAGCGGCGTTCTTCCGGGCTGCATTGGCAGCTCCACTCTCTAGCCATCCATTTTCTCGGACTGGGACTTCTTCCCTGCATCCTGACATGCTTAGGTGTCGATGCCAGGCTTCCAGTGCATCCATCGTCTGGGTCTCAACAGTACCATCTTGTAACGGGCCGTTCCCTTCGACTTCTTTTCTTGGGGTCTGCCGTAGAGCCTCCTGGCCTCATGGTGGCGGCCCCGTAGTTTGTCTTGCCCGACAGGGCCTCCCGTCTGGGGGTCATTCTTCTTGCTGAGAGTTTTCTCTCTCTTTGAATTGCCTTGTTAATAGCGTTCCATGTGGCAAGGTTCTGTGCACAGGTGTGTTTGGCTTGGAGCTGCTCTGCCCGGGGATGTAGAGTCAGGGGTAGGTGGAACAGCGATAAGAGTCTATGGGTGAAATATTGATTTGCCTTAACTGCTTAGGCAAGGGTTGTAAAGTCATCTGAGATTGTGTAGCCATTGGTGGGCTCTGTGGACAGCCAAATTGATAGTGTTTTAGGGAGACGATTGGAACTGTGTGGCGTGGGCTGTTGAGGGGTAAAGAAGGTGATTTGAGTCTCTAAGGTGTGTAGTTTGTGTAGTCTGTCTTCTGTGCTTAGACCTTCCTCGGGTCTCAATGCCATCATCAGTCTTTGCGCCGGAGGAGCACGGCACGCGCTTTGGGCACCGTCCCTAGGGTCTTGAATGCCCTTACTCATCGGCACTGTGCCAATCAGGCGCTTATTTTCTTGCGCTCGGAGCACTAAAGCGTGGATCAGTCTTGGCGGGTTCCGGTTGGTCCTCCTTTGTGGTGTTCTTCCAGGCTGCTTTGGCAGCTGTGCTCTCTAGCCATGTGTTGTCTTGGACTGGGACTTCTTCCCTGCATCCTGACATCCTTAGGTCTCGAGGCCAGGCTTCTGGCGCATCCATCACCTTGGTTTTGACAGTACCAGCTTGTAATGGGCTGTTACTTTTGCCTCTTCTTCTTTGGGGCTGTCGTAGAGCCTCCTTGCTTTGTGGTTTTGGGTGCTGTAGGTCAATTTGCCAGATGGCACCTCCCGTCCGGGGGTCGTCATTCTTGCTGAGAGTTTTCTCTCTCTTTGAATCACCTCGTTGGTGGTGTTCTGTGTTGTGTGTGTTTGTACATGGGTGTGTTTGGCTTGGAGCTGCTCTGCCCGGGGATGTAGAGTCAGGGGTAGGTGGAACAGCGATAAGAATCTACAGGTGAAATCTTGATATGTCTAGTTTGTTAGCATTGAGGGTTAAAAGATTTTTGAGTCATTGCATGTCAGTAGGGGAGTGGATTGCAAGTGGATTGTGAGGTAGAATATAGTAAGGCAGGAAGTGGGCATGGGTGTTAATATTGTTTATGTGGACACTTTGTGGTAAGCTTCTCGAAATGGTTAAGGCATTGACGTTTTTGTTTTTGGAATTGGTGCGAAGCAGGAGTTTGGAGCTGTGGAGGATTTTTTTATGCCGAGGGTGAAATGTGTATTCAACAGTTTTGTGTGTTGGTTTTGCAGGTGATCACGGGGTATGAGGAGATTGAAGGAACCTTGCGTTTAGACAATGTGCCTGCTATGGAGGTTGGACTGTGACAAGTGCCACTATGAAAGCTAAGTATCTGGTTGAAAATCTGTGTATGGTGCAGACGGTGTGTGTTGAAGCATTGCTGTAATGGAAGGGCAGTTTGTGGGGAGCTTGGAAGGAGGTTGGGCTAGGGTCGGGGGTTTTGCAGGCAGGGTGATTTTTGAGGCCCCGGGTGCTGTGAGTAAGGGGCGATGGCGCCTTGACCCCCTTTGGCTGTGAGATGGGTTAGTTGAGAGTGAGGGCTAGTGTGCGTGTGATCTGAATGAGTGGTGTGTTGTGAATGTGCGTAACTTTGTGGGGTTATGTGGCTTAGCTTTTTTAGTGGTGTCTTGCAGGGTGGATGTAGAGATGTTTGTTAGGCAATTAGGAAAAAATAAAATACAATTAGAATAAAACCTCAACTGGGTTGTTTTTTTTTCCCCAGTCCCGGCTGCTCTGTGAGGCGATGTTCATGGCCAATGTTCGGACGGGGGTCAGGCTCGGCCCGCGGTTCTGGCAGGCAGGGCGATTTTTTTTTTTTTTTTTTTTTTTTTTTTTTTTTTTTTTTCCCCAAGGCTCCCAGGAACGGCGCTCCTGTGGAGCGTGGTAATTGCCACTGAGCGCAGGGAATTAGGTTGGTCTGCGGATGGTCTTTGGAAGACAGTTGAGGATTTTGCGGGTGAAGGGTGGGGGCAGTTGGACTAGATGGCCAGCATGGAGTCGGCCAGGGTTGTGAAGTGCATGAGTGTAACTGTATTTTTCCTTGGTGTGTTTGTAAAATATTGAGGTAATCTAATGATATTTATAATTTTTATGTCTAAGTGTGGAAGTGGACAGTGTGTGAAGAGGAGTGGAGCTCACTTGTTTTCTGCTTGGGAACAGGGATTGTGGAGGTAACGTCATCTCGGGCAGTAAAACTTGTGGACGGGCAGCAACGGACATAATGGCAGTGAGGAATGTGGACAAGACTGATATGGTGGAAAATGCTCTGTAAAACGTTGAAATTAAATAAAATATAAAATAAGAAGTAATAGAATATGGCACTGCTGCTGAGTGTAAGTAAAGAAGTTTTTAAGTAAAAAAAAAAAAATTTAACATCACCACAGGCGTCATTTCAAAGTGCATCTTTTGAAGTTGCGATTGTAAAAATGTATTGCAAAACTTTGAAGCTGGTCTTGTAAAACTTAAATTTAAAACAAAACAGCACTAGCCGTTGGCTCAGTCTCTGGGAGAAAAGAGCTATAAGGTAAAGTTAAAAAATTTACTGCCAGGGCAGAAACCATTTTCCACTGCAAAGTTGCAGTACGGCAGTGCTTTAACTTTAAAATGTGCAGTACTGCTGTGCTTAACTATGTCAAAGGCAAGAGGTCAAAGGTCGTGGGGCTCAGAGACCATAGGTCACCAGGCCCAGGGGTCAAAACTCACTGGGGCCAGGGGTCAAAGGTCACCAGGGGTCAAAAGTCACTGGGGCCAGGGGCTAAAAGCTCACTGGGTCAAAGCTCATGGGCTCAGGGGTCAAAAGTCACTAGGGTCAAAGTTCACTGGATCAAAGCTCATGGGGTCAGGGGTCAAAAGTCACTGGGGTCACTTGTCACTGGGGCAGGGGTCAAATGTCAAAGGTCACTGGGTCAGGGCTCAAAGGTGATGGGGTCAGGGGTCAAAAGCTCAAAGGTGATGGGGTCAGGGGGTCAAAAGCTCAAAGGTTCAAGGGTCAAAGGTCACCAAGTCAGGGTCAAAGGTCACTGGGGGTCCAAGATCAGTGGGTAGGAGTCAAGCGCACCAGGATAGGGGTCAAAGGTCTTTGGGGTCAAAAGCTCAAAGGTTACCGCATCGGAGGGTCAAAAGGTTAACTGCCAGGGTCAAAGGTCACCCACCAGGGGTCAAAGGGTCACTGGGCAAGGGGTCAGTGGTCACAGGGTGAAAAGGGCCATTGGGTCAAAGGTCACAGCATGGGTTCGCAGCCTCAAAGGTCACGGTGTCAGGGATCACAGTGTCATGGCTCAGGGCCAGGGGTCAACTTCCCCAGTTGATATACTGGCTGGGACATCATATGGTATGGAATACCCCTTTGGCTCATTTGGCTCAGCTGTCTGCACTCCCAGCCTCCACTGCCAGGGCACTATGAGAAGCTGAAACATCCTTGACTTAGTATGAACACTGCCTAGCGACAACTAAATCATCAGTCTTTTATCAACATTATGGTCATGTTAAATGCAAACTACAGCACTATACCAGCTACTAGGAAGAAAATTATCTCTATTCCAGCCAAAACCAGGAAATTCCCTCTGCTCTTTACCTCATTTCTTGCCAAAATGTCTACCTATGCCTCCCTCTATCTGGCTCCCTCTTCCTCTTCTTTATTTCTTCTCACTCTTTCCTTTACCCTGTCGGTTTTAAAATTTTCTTTATACGTACATCTCTCTCCAGCTGCCCGGCCTTATTTTTTAATTTGCATCCATGTGAATCGTACCCCGTCGCTTTTTGAATTTTTTTTCTATTTCTCCCTCTATCTTCCTCCCTGTCCCTGCTTTTAAATTGTTTCCTGTACCCCACTGCTTTCTTGTTTGTTTCTATGTATCCCCCAGTCCATCTCCCTGCCTTTATTTCTTCATGTTTTCCTATCTGTCTTGTACCCTATTGCTTTTTAAGTTTTATTTCTATGTCTCCCTCCATCCAGCTCACTGGTCTTATTTTGGAATCCCTCCCTTGAGCTAGGGAAGGGTCTGCTCAGGCACGCCCACCCGAGGGAGCTGACAAAGGTGAACCGTCCGAGGAGGGAATCCAAGGGGGTCCCGCAGGCAGCCATGTCCAGCAAGGAACAGCCAGCCCCCCGGCAAGGAAGTATCCCTCTGAGCCATCCCCGACAGAGTGCGCGGTGCCTCCGTTGGTTGCACGCGCGAGCCACCGGGAAGCCTCGTGGGAGAGGAGCTTTGAGGTGCCTGCCGCCAAGGCAGAGAGAAAAGCATCGGGGCGGTGAAGGTCTCCCGCCGGCACCGGGAGCTGCGGAGAGTCACGCATTCTGTTGCGTGCATCCCGCTCCATCTCTGCCACCCTTCCCCAGATCTCTGTTCGCCTCCCTGCCTGTCCCTCCTTCTGTCTCTCCCTCCACCTGCCTGCCTGGCTCCTGAAAACTTGTTACTCTTCTGCTAACTCTGCCCTGTACCACTTCATCTATAATTTTTTTTTCCTACATTTCCCTCTCTGGGTCCCTATTTTTTACTGCTTTCCCATGTTTCTTGTACCCAGTTGCATTTTAATTTCTCTTTCTACATTTTTCCTAGTAATGGCTGTCAGCTGAGTGGCAGCCATATCGGGGTCTCCTTCTGAGGCCGATGCCCACCACTTCAGTAAGCCTTCTCGAGCTGGGAAGGGGGGGCGGGGGCTGCGCCCTACCTGCATGAACTGCCATGCCATGCCCTTTCTGACACACCATGCCCTGCTTGCCATGCTCCTGGTTGCTGGTGCTCCTCAGGGCCATTTAAATCTTCTGCGCTTGCCCCTGGCAATGCCCATGCCGCGTCAGCCTCTCTCGCGAGAGCTGCTGGCTCTGCGCTGTCCCTCTGCTCTTCCCCAGGGCTCCTGGGTCTCGGGAACCTCCCAGTCCACCTCAATCTAGCGCTTAGCCGCCAACTTACCATTGCGTCTGCTGGCCTCACCGGTGACTGTTGTGATTTTAATAACTACATTGTTATTGCATTTAATGAGCTAATTTCCTACCTAGTTTAGAGACACACATATCTTTTTCTGTCTACACCTCAGAAAAATTAAGTTGAACTCCTTACCTGGTCACGTTGCCGATGCAATAGTTGTAGCTGTAGTACAGGAGCAGGTATTGTCGTTGCCAGTAAGTGTTGCTTTCTCTGTTCAGGGTCTCATTTGCTGTAAATTTAAGGCAGGTGAGAACAGTGCTGCTGCTCCTCCAGCTGACTTTATAACTTCTGGTGGTTTGCCCTTCCCCTTTCACAGGTGATTGCACTAAGGGTGGTGGGCGGAGGCTCGGGGTATTTGAGCCACAGCCTCTGCTGAGGGAGCTCGTTGTGCTCCTGGGTTTCTCTGGTGTTGGTGCTCAGCTCTTCCTTGAGTCCTTTGCAGCTTTGGAGCTAGCTCAGACCTTTGGGAAGAGGTGTCTGTGTGAGGTAAGAGCTTCAGGACCAGTCAAGGTTCAGCAGCATGTGTGGTAGAAAGTAACACTTGTATGGAGCTTTTTTTTTTTCCTTTCTTTTCTTTTTTTCAGGTCAGTAATTTTGTTTTGAGTGTTCAGGGGTAGAAAGATGGTTTAATAGTATGCATTGTTCGTTGGTTTTTGTTTTTTTTTTAATTCTTCATGCATTGTGTTTTCCTGGAATTCCCAGCTTTATTGAAAAAGGAACCTTGTTTTTTTCACCAGTTCTGCTGTGTAAGTTGATGATATCTCTCTTAACAGGACCAATGGTGATATTGTTTAGCAGGGGTTAGGCTGAGTGTCTTGTATGCATCTGTATATGGAGTTTTAGTATTTCTGAAGAAAGCAGAAGGGCCGTGAGGCACAGTGCCCTTCAGGGTTCGGGATGCCTTTCCTCATTGCCCACAGAATGCCACGTTGTCCCTAGAACCTTTGCAGCTTGTGGCAGGCCCCTTGTAGATTACAAGCCTTGGGACTTGACTTTATTTTGTGGGCATGTAGCAGAGCTCAGAGTCTGTGGGAAGCTGTAGGTTAGGAGGTGCCCCCAGAATTTAGGATGTGGCTCAGAAGAGCAGCTCCTGAGGAGTAGCCGCTGAAGGGGGTTCAGGGGTGCGAATTGAGGGCAGGAGGTGTCAGGAAGCAGTGGGGTTCCTTTCCTGACAGTTGAGGAGAAGGAAAGGGGTTTCTAAAGGACTGCTGGGGAAAGGGAGGAGGGTTCACCAGCCCTTCTCAGAGGAGTTTTGCAGTTGGATTTGGATGTCATAGAATCGTAGAATGGTTTGGGTTGCAAGGGACCAAAAAGAACCTGTAGTTCCAACTCCTCCAGGGACACCTTCCACGAGACCAGGTTGCTCAAAGCCCCATCTGACCTGGCCTTGAATGCTTCCAGGGAGGGAGCATCCGCAGGTTCTCTGGGCAACGCGTTCCAGTGCCTCGCCACCCCTAGTGAGAAACGTCTTCCTAACGCCTAAACTAAATGTACCCTCTTTAGGACTGAAGTCGTTACCGCCTTGTCCTATTGCTGTACACCCTTGTAAAAAGTCCCTCTGCAGGTTTCTTATAGGCACCCTTTACGTACCGTGAAGTCTGCTATAAGGTCTCCTGCAGAGCTGCATGCCGGTGAGGGGTCCGAGAAGGTGAGGCAGTCGTCGGCCGGGTCAGTGTTGAATAGCGAAGTGTTATGGGGCTGCTCGGTTAAGCATTTACCTTCTGTTTTGGAGGTGCTGCGTGGGCTATCTTTGAATTGGATGAGCGTTTGAGGTGAGCTGTGGATTAGTGAGGAGGAGCGTGGGGCTGGTGACTCTTCACGTTTGTGTGTCTCTATCTTTGGTACCACGAGTGACGACGGCCGCAGGGTCTGACTCTGCAATGAGTGTGTAAGCGTAATGCGGTGGTGCTTGTGAGGAGTGGGGGAGTTGGGGAAGTAGTTGGTGTTGGCTGATGGGAGGCTTATTCCCTTTTCTGGTTTGGTTTGGTTTTTTTGTTTGTTTTTTTTCCCCTGCAGAAGACAAAGAGGAGCCTGGTGAGTGCAGGAATATCCCAGTTAGCCTGTGTGTTTTTTCTGGATGATGGATTCAGCCCCTCAGCCCTCTGAAAGCTAAGTTGAGGGCCCTCTGGAATTGTTAAGCTCTTGCTCTGCATCTTGGTGACTCATTCAATATGTCTTTTTTTCAGATGCGGAGGGACAAGATGCGTGCCACAGAGCGACGGAGGAGGGGAGCGGAGCAGCATAAGAAGGTGGGTCTGTGAGTGGAATCAGAGGGCAGATGCGGCCAGTGGCTCTGTGACTAGGTGATAGAGTTCTATTTTTCTTTTATTTTAAAGGTAGGAAGGAAGGAGCGAAGTGGGCCATCGGTACCGGAGGTGTCTCGGCAAGGTGAGCCATGATTACTGGGTTAAAGGAACTGTTCCTTTGGAGGTGTTGTATTGTTGGCAAAGTTGGAAGCATGCCTTGTTGTTTGTTTTTTGCAGGTGGTACGTGTGCCTTGACGTGGCAAGCTCTTGATGACAGAGTGGGGTGGTCCAGCGGCCAAGGTAAAGGAGAGGGAGTTGGGAATCGGTCTGGGCAGGCTGAGGTTTTGGGCGGCCTCTCAGCATGCATCTTCTGCTTTGTTTTTTTGCAGGTGGTGCACGCAGCCTCAGAGGGGCGAAGCTGCAGGCCGATGAGCAGTCTGAGAAGGTGAGGTGGTTGTGGGCTGGGCTGGTGTTGAATATCGAAGTATTAGGTGGTTGCTCGGTTAAGTGTTTACCTTCTGTTTTGCAGGCGCTGTGCGGGCCACCTTTGGAATGGGATGAGCGTTCAAGGTGAGCCGTGGATTAGGGAGGAGGAGAATGGGCCTGGTGAGTCTCACGACTGCTATGCTAATTTTGTGTGTCTTGCTACCTTAGGTACCATGAGTGATGATGGCTGCAGGGTCTGACTCTGGAATGAGCAGGTAAGCATAATGCTGTGGTGTGTGTGATTAAGTGGGGGGTTGGGAAAGTAGGAAAGTAGTTGGTGTTGGCTGATGGGTTACTTACTGCCTCTTCTGATTTTGTTGCCTTTTTTTTTTTTGTCTTCACTGCAGATGATGAAGAGGAACCTGGCGACTGCTGGATCATCCCAGTTAGCCCATGTGATTTTTGCGGAGGATGGATTCAGCCCCTTGGCCCTCTGAAAGCTAAGCTGAAGGACCCAGGCTGGGGAGAGGCTGGGAGGGAGGGGCACAGCTGGGAATTGCCCTGAGGGGTTTTAAAGTGAGAGTAGGAGGGCAGGGCTGTCCAGGAGCAGTCCTGTTTGGGCAGATGAAGGGAACGGGTTGCTTTTCAGCATGACACCAGCGTGTGCCAGGCAGGGCAGTTCCAGCCTGTGTCTGTGGTGGTGTGCAGTTTGCGTAGTCTGTCTTCTGTGCTTAGACCTTCCTCGGGTCTCAATGCCAGCATCAGTCTTTGCGCTGGAGGAGCGTGGCATGCGCTTTGGGCACCGTCCCTAGGGTCTCGAATGCCCTTACTCATCAGCACTGTGCCAGTCGGGTGCTTCTTTTATTGCGCTCGGAGCTCTAAAGCGTGGATTGGTGTCAGAAGGTTCCCGCTGGTTCTCTTTTGCGGTGCTCTTCCAGGCTGCTTTGGCAGCTGTGCTCTCTAGCCGTGTCTTGTCTTGGACTGGGACTTCTTCCCTGCACCTTGATGTTCTTAGGTCTTGATGACAGGCTTCTGGTGCATCCATCATCTTCGTTTTGACAGTACCAGCTTGTAACGGGCTGTTACTTTTGCCTCTTCTTCTTTGGGGCTGTCGTAGAGCCTCCTCGCTTCGTGGTTTTGGGTGCTGTAGGTCAATTTGCCGGATGGCACCTCCCGTCCGGGGGTCGTCATTCTTGCTGAGAGTTTTCTCTCTCTTTGAATTGCCTTGTTGGTAGTGTTCCGTGTTGTGTGTGTGTTTGTGCACGGGTGTGTTTGGCTTGGAGCTGCTCTGCCTGGGGATGTAGAGTCAGGGGTAGGTGGAACAGCAATAAGAGTCTATGGGTGAAATGTTGATATGTTTAGATTGCTAGCATTGAGGATTAAAAGATTTTTGAGTCATTGCATGCCAGTAGGGGAGTGGATTGCAAGTGGATTGTGAGGTAGAATATAGTAAGGCAGTAAGTGGGTGTGGGTGTTAATATTGTTTATGTGGACACTTTGTGGTAAGCTTCTAGAAATGTTTAAGGCATTGAGGTTTTTGGTTTTGGAATCAGTGGGAAGCAGGTGTTTGGAGCTGTGGAGGATTTCTTTTTATGCCAAGGGTGAAGTGCGTATTCAACAGTTTTGTGTGTTGGTTTTGCAGGTGATCACGGGCCACGAGGCGTTTGAAGGAACCTCGCCTTTAGGCGATGTGGCTGCTACGGAGGTTGGACTGTGACAAGTGCCACTATGAAAGCTAAGTATCTGGTTGAAAATCTGTGTATGGTGCAGACGGTGTGTGTTGAAGCATTGCTGTAATGGAAGGGCAGTTTGTGGGGAGCTTGGAAGGAGGTTGGGCTAGGGTCGGGGGTTTTGCAGGCAGGGTGATTTTTGAGGCCCCGGGTGCTGCGAGTAAGGGGCGATGGCGCCTTGACCCCCTTTGGCTGTGGGATGGGTTAGTTGAGAGTGAGGGCTAGTGTGCGCGTGATCTGAATGAGTGGTGTGTTGTGAGTGTGCGTAACTTTGTGGGGTTACGTGGTTTAGCTTTTCAGTGGTGTCTTGCAGGGTGGATGTAGAGATGTTTGTTAGGCAATTAGGAAAAAATAAAATACAATTAGAATGAAAAATCCCCAGCCAGGGGATTTTTTTTTTTTTTCCCCCGGTCCTGGCTGCTCTGTGAGGTGATGTTCATGGCCAGTGTTCAGACGGGGGTCAGGCTCAGGCTGGGGTTTTGGCAGGCAGGGTGATTTTTGAGACCCCTGGTGCTGCAGACACAGGGCAATGGCCCCTTGAGGGTGGCAGGCTGTTGGATGGATGAGTTGAGAGCGAGGGCCAGTGTGCATGTGATGTCAATGTGTAGTGTGTTGTGAATGTGTGTAACCTTGTAGGGTTACGTGTTTTGACTTTTTAATGTTTTTTTCCTTTCAGGTTGTACAGGTGAGATGTTTTCTAGGGAATTAGAATTGAAAAAAAAAATACAATTAGAATTAAAAAAACCCTAGCTGGGGGAGTTTTTTTTTTTCCCCCAGTCAGTTGTTTTGTTTTTTTTTTTTTTTTTTCCCCCCAGTCCTGGCTGCTCTGTGAGGCGATGTTCATTGCCAATGTTCGGATGGGGGTCAGGCTCGGGCCGGGGTTTTGGCAGGCAGGGGGATTTTTTTCTAGGCTCCCGGGAACGGCGCTCCCCTGGAACATGGTCATTGCCAATTAGCGCAGGGAATTATGTTGTTCTGCGGATGGTCTTTGGAAGATAGTTGAGGATTTTGCGGGCGAAGGGTGGGGGGAGTTGGACTAGATGGCCAGCATGGAGTAGGCCAGGGTTGTGAAGTGCATGAGTGTAACTGTATTTTTCCTCGGTGTGTTTGTAAAATAGTTGGGTGCTCTTTGTAGTTTGTGATGTAATGATATTTTTCAATTTTTGTTTTTGTGCCTAGGTGTGGAAGTGGACAGTCTGTGAAGAGGAGCAGAGCTAACTTGTTTTCTACTTGAGAACAGGGATTGTGAAGGTAACATAACCTTGGGGAGGAAAACTTCTGGACGTGCAGCAACGGACATAATGGCAGTGAGGAATGTGGAAAAGACTGATAGGTTGGAACATGGTCTGTAGACTCAGAACATGGTCTGTAAACTCTGTATTTAAATACCCGGTGAAACAATAATAAAAAGCAGTAGGATATGGCACTGTCCCTGGGTGTAATCAAGTAAAAAAATAAAAAATCTACTATTATGTTGGAAGCCATTTTGTACTGCAATTTTTGGAGTTGCTGATGTACAAATGTATTGTAAAACTGTATTGTAAAAATGTAAAGTTGCTATTGTGAAGCTGTATTGTAAAACTTGAAAGTTGGTATAGTGAAACTTGAACATTGCTTCTGTGAAACTGTATTGTGAAACTTGAAAGTTGATATTGTGAAGTTGCTACTGTGACACCTGGAAGTTGCTACTGTGACACCTGGAAGTTGCTACTGTGACACCTGGAAGTTGCTACTGTGACACCTGGAAGTTGCTACTGTGACACCTGGAAGTTGCTACTGTGACACCTGGAAGTTGCTACTGTGACACCTGGAAGTTGCTACTGTGACACCTGGAAGTTGCTACTGTGACACCTGGAAGTTGCTACTGTGACACCTGGAAGTTGCTACTGTGACACCTGGAAGTTGCTACTGTCAAATTTAAAACAAAAGATCAGTAGCAGATGGCTCAGGCTCTGGGAGTAAAGAGTTATAAAATAAAGGTAAAAAATTTACTTCCAGGGCAGAAGCCCTTTCCTACTGCAACTTTGCAGTGTTGCTGTGCTTAACCTCAGATTTTACAGTACTGTAGCGCTTAAGTTTAGATTTTGCAGTACTGCTGCTTTTAACTGGGAAAGTGACAGTACTGCTGTGCTTAAACTTAATTTTCAGTTCAAAAGTAAACATTTTTAAAAAAAAGCAGTAGAAATTGGTAGACTTTCTGGGACCAAAGAGTTAAAAGAAAACCAAACCAACCAGACACCACTTGCTCCTGGGCAGGAAGCCAATTTCTACTGCTGCATCAAACTTACATATTCTTAATTTTTTTTTTTTTAATAGATTATCTACACCTTCCCCACCCACCTCCCACTTCCTGAGGTAAGTTCACCCCCAAGCACCCACCCCTGGTGTTAGTGGGCTTCCCCCCAGCACCTGCCCTGGGATTAGCAGGCCCTGCCCCAAGCACCAGCCCCCTAATTAGCAGCCCCCCCCTGTAGGTAATCCTTCCCCAACCCCCACCCCCTAATTAGGAGCCCTGCCCCCACTACCTACTCCCTCCCTGAGCCCCACCCCCTCCTTTGCACACCTCTACACACCCCCCAATGCAATAATTAGAGTAAGCTGGAACTCTCCCCATAGTAATCAATTAGGGTAATAGTTGCCACGTGCCCCACCCCTCCAGTTTTAGTTAGCTCAAGGTAGGGTTAGGGTACCATTGGGACCCAGAACCCCACCCTAACTCTGCTGAGGGGGTACCCCCACATTACACCCCCTAGTGCTCTATGCTTAGGGGACCTCTTAGACATAGAACCCCACCCTAACCCCAATGGGGAACCCCCAGTTAGGCCCCCCTAATCTGTAGGGTTGTGGTTAGGGTTCTGCAGGGCTATGGTTAGGGGGGCTAGGGGTCCCTGGAGTCAGGGGTCCCTGCGTTCGCAGGCACTCTAGACCCTAGGGACCCCTAACCCTAGACTGCCCTAACCCTACCCCACGGATCCCTAACCACAGCCCAGAACACCCATAACGCTAGCATTGCAGAACCCCAGGCTCCACTGCCCCTACTCCCTGGAAACCCTACTGTAGAGGAACCCTAATACGGGTTACACCCAGTGGGCAGGGCCTCACCAGAGAGCGGTATGAGTGGTGGGACAGCGCCCTCTGGTGGCTGGATGTGGGTTTGGGATTAGGGTGACAGGTTAGGGTGTTGGCTTCGGGGCAGAGGTCAAATGTCACCAGGGTCATGGATCAAAGCTTATGTGTCAAGGTCAAAGGTCACAGGTTCAAAGGTCACAGTGCTGAGGGCAAAATTAATGGCGCTCGGGGTCAAAGGTTTAGGATTAGGTTGTCAGTTTAGGTTTAGGGGTTAGGGTTATGGTGTCAGGTTAGGGTTAGGCTTAGGGTGTTGGGTTAGGGTGCCAGGTTAGGTAGTGAGCTTAGGTTTAGGGTGATAGGGTTAGGGTGTCGGATTAGGGTTAGGCTTACTGTTAAGAGTTTAGCGTTAGGTTGTCGGGTTAGTGTTAGGGTGTCCGGTTAGGGGGTTAGGGGTACCGTGTCATGTTAGTGTTAGGGTTAGCGTGTCGGGTTAGGGTTAGCGTGTTAGGGTTAGGGTTTTGTCTTAGGGTTATGATGTCGGGTTAGGGTGCCGTGTTACGGGTTAGGGTGTTGCGTTAGGGGTTAGAGTGTCAGGTTAGGGTTAGGGTGTCAGGTTAGGCTTGGGTGTCAGGTTAGGGTAGGCATAGGGCATCAGGTTATGGTTAGGGAGTTAGGGTTAGGGGTTAGGGTTTGGGTGTCTGGTTAGGGTGTCGGGTTAGGGTGTTGCGTTAGGGGTTAGAGTGTCAGGTTAGGCTTGGGTGTCAGGTTATGGTTAGGGGTTAGGGTTAAAGTGTTGGGTTAGGGAGTTAGGGTTAGGGGTTAGGGTTTGGGTGTCTGGTTAGGGTGTCGGGTTAGGCTTAGGGTTAGCGTGTTAGGGTTAGGGATTAGAGTTAGGGGTTATGCTTAGCGTTAGGGGTAGGAGTTAGTGTTAGGGGTCAGTCTTTAGGGTTAGGCTTAGGGTGTCGGGTTACAGTTAGGTGGTCAGTTTAGGGTTAGGGTGTCGGGTTAGGGTGTCAAGTTAGGCTTAGGGTGTCAGGTTAAGGTGTCAGTTTAGGGTTAGGGTGTCGGGTTAGGTGTTAGGGTTAGGCTTAGGGTGTCGGTTTAGGGTTAGGCTGTCAGGTTAGGGTTACTGTTAAGGGTTTAGTATTATGTTGTCGGGTTAGCATGTCACATTAGGTTTAGGGTGTTGCGTTAGCATTAGGGTGTCTGGTTAGGGGGTTAGGGTTACTGTGTCGTGTTAGTGTTAGGGTTAGTTATACCATTAGGGTTAGGGGTTAGGTTTAGGGTTAGGGACTAGGGTTAGGGTTATGGTTAGTCACAGCATTAGGGTTAGGGCCTAGGGTTAGTGTTAGTCACACCATTAGGATTAGGGCTGAGGGTTAGGGGGTTAGGGTTAGGTTAGGGTTAGGTTGGGGTTAGGGGTTAGGGTTAGGTTAGGGTGTCCCTCTGCGTATGCGTCCTGCTATGTAAATAGCATGGGTCAATGGCAAGTCCAGCGGCAGGGCTGCTGTTCCCTACTCTCGACATTGCCGTAGTAGTGTTGCGGTATTTAGACCTTAACAGATGGGCTGAGGAATGGAAGGAGAATGCCCGTTTTCTGTAAGGGCTCAGAATGCTGACCCTTTTCTCTGCCTGCCGCTCCCCTGTGCGTGAGATGAAGCTGTTTTATTTTTCTCCCTTGTTCCTGGTCTAAATATTTCTGGAGCTGTTCCTGCTGTGGGTTTGCAATTGGCGTTACTGCGTTTTTGTAGCGTTCTAGCGATGGGTTGTTTCTGCTGTGGCGAAGCGGCAAGATACGATTTTCGGTTTAAAGCGTCAGAAACTACGTTCACCGAAGCCGGTAACTTGCGATGGAGGGGAAACCGATCTGGCACGTGCAGCTGTGCTCGCAGGGATGCTCGGTGGCTCCTCATCAAAATGGCAGGGTGTGTGCGTGGACATCCGTAGGGTTGCGCTCTGGGTCCGAGAGTGTTAGCGTATTTTTGCTGTTGGAAGATGGAATGGAGCGTGTGCCTGTTAAATCTCAGGGCGGTCAAAAGCTAGGAGGGACCCTGAGCGGGTTTGGTGGCACAACTGCGGTTTTAAAAGATCTTGCCCGTTTGGAGCAATGGCCTGGAAAAAATGACCCCTTTTTTGCAACGAGGCAGTTCACAAGGACAGATGTGTTGCTGTGCTCTTTAGCAAAAATACTCAACTTGGGGCATAGAGGGTGATGGAGCCTCGGCTATACTAAGGCTTGAGAAAATGTAGGTAGGTCTCTATGTGCGTCACCTGCGTGTATCTAGGAAAGTGAGTTCTAGCGAAAGTAAAGTTGCTAATGAGTCAAAAAAGAAAGGAAAAAAAAAAGGCACAGTTGTCTGAAAAATGCAAAAGCTCTAGTGGCCCATGTCAACAACTGTACCGAAGATGACGCAAAAATACTTTTTCCTCTGCTCAGTCGTACTGTCTTCACAAACCTTCACAAAAAAAAAAAAGGTAGCTTTGGATTCCTCCCCAGCTTTGTGCTAATGTTTTTTTTTCTTCTCTCAGCTGGATGTCAGCTGGCACCGTTTCGCTGTGGTTGCCCTTTCTTCTGCCGTGACGGTACGAGACAGATGGAAAGATTCCGTAGTGGCCTGCAAGTACAAGGTACACCTACAATGTGTGTCTGCGTTTTTGCAAAGGTACTTGCGGTATGGACTTTAACACGGAGAGCGTGCTAGCTCTCCTTCTACTTTTTTTTACATGAAATATTTTAACAGAAATACTAAAAATAAGTTCTGTTCTGGAGCATGTTACACCTATAGAAAGTTTACTTCCCTCAGTTTATTTTCTCTTCCTGAAAGTATAATCTTCTGTTTCTGTGTGCTTGCTAGTAAATGATACTGTGAAACTAATTTTGTACTAAAAGAGGAAAGAAACTGTTCGTAGGAGTTCAGCTGTTCAGAAGAAACAGACTTTGTTTTCATGATAAAAGCTTTATGCTTTTATAGTCGGTGAGGGTTTTTTTTTAAATATCTTCTAGTAGTACTCAAAAACGTTACAGAGATAATTAGCATCTGTACTAAAAGCAATCAAGGTCAAAGAAGAGACGTGGACAAAACAGGGCAAATGGGCGTCGCATCTGTGTGTTTTCCAGGCTTTCCCAGGAAGCATTAGCAGCCTTGTAACTAGTGACAGTGAGTCCTGAGGTGTTTTTGATGAGTTACTGCTTCAGTAATTATTCAGTATACTGGATACATTCAGTAATGTATTTTGTCCTTTAACCTACAGTGTGTAATTTTGACTTTAGTTGGAAAGAGATTTTCCAAAATGGAAGTCTTTCTCTCTCAAAGAAATTTTGTTTTATGAACTTCCCATCAGAATGGATCTTCAGAGGTGATCAACTTGACAGTAGAAGTCATCAGTAACGAGACTCTTCACTCTCTTTTAAAAAAAGAAGAAAAAAAAAAAGTTAATTTCCTTCCAAAGACCCAAGCACAGCCTATCTTCCTAAAGTTGATGGCATCACTGGTCTTTGGTTTCTCAGTTGTAACAGTCGAGATAACATGAAAACGTGTTGCTCTGCACGCTTCAGTACTGCCAAAAGCATTAGGAAACCCACAGTCCTTTTTGGTAGTCTGAGGTATTGTAGCACTGGGGATTTTACAAATTGACTTGCATTGTTTAAACTAACTGCTAAATAGCTGTAGTATGTGATTTGTTAGGTGTATGTAAGCAGTTAGGTATTTTTCTAAACGTTTAAAAAGAGAGGCAACTGAATGTTATGGGGTTTTTTTTCTGATGTTTTGACGGAGTGCTCTGAAGTACTTTCTTTCTGTCTGGCTTTCAATGGTGCGTTTCCCTGGCAGTTCAGTAGCACCTCCCTTGGGCAGCTCAGCTGGCCAGGTGTCCCTCCGCGTTCTGTAACACGCACAAAAACCCCTAGTCCCATTATAACTGTGTACTTTGGAGAGAGATAATTTAATGGTATGAATTCAGAGCTGTGCAAGTTAAGATAATGGAAAAGGAAAATCAAATACTTTTACAGTATAAGTATTTTTATTGGAGGTATATAAGCATGGGCACGCCTTTTTAGTGTAAAGTGAATTATTGAGATTTATTCTTTATTTTTTATTTTGCTCTTTGAAGTTTTCCACTTCACTTTCAGCTTTATTCACCAAACAAGCAAGATGCAAAGCAGCAGCAGCAGCAACGCAAGGGCTGCAGCTGTTGTGGCGGATCCGTAAGCGTAGATTCTGATTGTGTACGACCTCATCCCGCAGCCTCCCAGGGTTATCTCCCTGCAGCAGTGCTGTAAGGAAGGGAGGAGATGTTTTCCAACACCGGCAAGAGTGTTTACTTGTATGCTAAGAAGGTGTTCAAAATGGTATCGATTAGCCTAAATGCTGATTTTAAGTGTTCAAATCACTCTTAACTTTTAAAGGACGTGGTGTATTTCGAGCTGACCTGTTTACCTTGCATCCTGCTTTAGCTCAGTGACTCTTCTTGTGCACCCCCAGCCTCTGCTGGCAGGCCGGTATGAGAAGCTGGAAGGTCCTCGACTTAGTCTAAACACTCCTTAGCAACAACTACAGCATCGGGGTGTTGTCAACATTATTCTTATCCTAAATCTAAAATAGCCCTGTACCAGCTACTCAGAAGAAAATGACCTTTATTCCAGCTGAAGCCAGGATAACCCCAAACCCCCTGACTCTGGGTCTGCAATGGAAAAAACAAACAAATTTGGGACTCCTGGGAAAGCCAAATCCACCTGGATTTGTGCAGCTGGAAAGCAAAAAACCCACCCCATTTTCATGCACAAACCACACCCAAAAGATCACCCCTTTTTATGTTGTGGAAAAGCACTGAAACACACCCCAAACTGAGTATTTTGAAAAAGCAAAAAACTCCCCAGTTTGGGGAAGATTGGGGGTGAAGCACAGGCAGTTTGAGGGGCGTTACTGGGGATCCTCCCAGTGTGGATTATCTGGTGTGGATGCTCTGTTGCGGGTTATCCCAGGCGAGTTACCTGCTGTGGATCATCCTGGGTGGACTCCCTGGGGTAGGTCATCCCTACCCATGCCCCCCCATGCATCTTTGTACCCTCACCTACCCTCTACCCGGTGTGTGTTTCTCCCCCATATGCCCGCTGCTGCTCCAGCCCGCCCCCTTCACCCATGCGAGTTTTTAACCCACGCGAGTGGTTTCCCCCTGCATTCCCTGCTCTCCTATCTCCTGCCCCCCCCCCCGCTTCCTTTCCCTCCTCCATATTCCACATCCCCCCCCGCCCCCCCATCCGTCAGGCTCCAGACCCCTGGCATGCTGCCTGCACCCCATTCTCTGTCATTTTTTCTTCTTCTTTTCCTTACAAGTTGTTGTTGTTTCTTTTTAATGATTAAACTGTTTTCGTTTCAAGCCACGAGTTTTCTCACTTTCACCCTTCCGATTGTCTCCCCGTCCCACTGGGGGCGGGGGAGTGAGTGAGCGGTCGCGTGGGGCTTTGTTGCTGGCTGGCGTTAAACCACGACACGAGGTGAGTTGCAAGCCCTGCCTGGCTAATGCGGAGGCTCTCTATGTTCCTCCTGCCATCTTGACGGGCCGTCCTTGTTCTTCATTGCCGCTTTATAGCGAGCGCCTCTTGCTCTGTAAGCGGCAGTACTGGGGCCGTGCAGGTACAGCGTGTTGCAGGCAGCAAAGGGCAATTGTGACGCTTGCTGGCGGGAGCGGCAAGGAGTGCGGAGCCACGCTCCTGTAGGGAGCAAAGATGGAACCTCGAGGGCTCTACGGTCATCTGCTGAGGACTACTAATATCCCGACAGGTCTCTTTGCTTTCCCTGCTTCGCGTCTAATTGCTTTGCACGCCGGGGGGCGGGGTGGTAAGGAACACCATGCAGCATCTCTTTGATAAGAGACGAGCCCCGCACAAGAAGCCTTGCGTGCGTGCAGGATTAGGAGAGCAGAGTTCTGACAGCACAGAGGTGAGGAAAGGTGCGCCCACCCCAACTGAGCCCCAGGGTCGGAGGGTATCGCTCGCTTGCAGGTGGGCCGCTGGCATCTGGTGCGCTGGGACGCGGCGTTCCCTGCCGAACAGAGCTGCCCCTCTGGCACAAAGCCCTCTGGCGCTCCCTTTGCACAGGGCGAGGGGCCGTGAGGTAGCTCAGGGGAGGAGGAGGTGAGGCACTGGGGGGTCGGGCCGTGCCCCCCTGTTCCTGCTGGGCTCCAGCTGTTGCAAATATTCTGGTAAAGAAATCAAAATTTAATCACATAGAAGAGTTAGGTTTGATTAAGAAGTAAAATTGTGAAGCATAACGTAGAGGATTGTTAAGTTCAAAACGTAGCCATAGAAACTTTAGGAGCTGTGTTATGCATGACTCTAGGAACTTTAATATTGTTAAAGTTTGAAAGAGCTAACCCTAGAAACCTCACCAGGAGGTTACTGGTTTTTCTACGTTCTGTTTCAGGAAACTAAGGAAACCGTCGTGGACACCAGTTTGCTGCTTGGAAACCCCCTTACCCTTCCCATCTCGATTTGAGTATCGAAGATGCCAGTCAGCAGAGCTACGTGTAACTGACCAATGATTGTTTTTAAATAAGAATATTGATAAGGTTATATAATCAAAGGACCAATCATTATAAAGGTTAAATTTAAGAACGAGCATAGTACGCATTTTTACGGAAGGAGCTTAGGTATCAATGACCTGACAGGAAAAGTCTGTAAAAACTGATGGATTTTGATACTGAGTGGGACACGCCTTTGGAGGAGTGATCCCCCGTGTCCCCAGCGCTGCGATAAATAAAGTGCCCGCTTCTTAACTTCACGTTGGTGTTAAGGAGTTTTATTCTGGATTTCGGTAACAGTTTTGGCGACCTAGATGGGACCTTGCAAGTGAGACTGGACGAGATCGAGTGTCGATCGAACTCCAGCCGGCACCAAGGTATTCTCGGGGAGAACCGTCACCCTCGACTCGCAAAGCTCCTCGCAGCGTTCCCTGGAAAAAAGGTAAGGCGCCACTGCTTTGGAATTTGTTTGGAAAGCCTGCCCATGAGGCACGGCAAAAGCTTCACAGGGTTGGGGCTTGGAGGGTACCCGTCTGCAGTGGAAGCCTAGGCGTCTGCCGGTAAGTCATAAGCGAAAGCTATTGCTGGGTTGGACTTTGTGTATTATTTGGGACAACTGTCATTTGCATTTGTTTGGTATTTGGTATTTGAATGTATATAAGTATAAAGGCATTAGCAAAATTGTTTAAGAATAAGAGTGCGGGAAATGGAACTGCTGATGAAAAGATACCAAAAACATCACCGTTGGGACGTTTATTGGCACATTGGGGTGAATTGCAGGAAAAATGGTAAACAAACAGAACTTTGAGTTACAATACTATATTGCAATTACTGTCGTTTTGTAGGAGAGAGAGTAAATGGAATAAAGTGCCATATGTAGATTTGTTCTTTTTAAGTGAACGTATCTGACAGGGACCGGAGGGGAGTCTCCCAGCAGAACCTCTGGTTACAGCTAAACTGGGAGAACAGAAAACTGAATTTGAATTGACACTAGAGTCACCTTTTCAGTTTTAAATACCTTAGAGGGAGAGTTAAGTTTTGAAGAAATTGGTGGTGTCGGTGCAACAAGTGAACGAGAAACTAGACCCTTCTTTAAATCTTTAACAATGAAATTAGGAAAGCAACGGGTCACTCAGCAGTTTTTGTGTTTGCCAAATTCTCCTAAACTCCTGTTAAGGAGAGATCTATTTGAGAACCTAGAGGCAGAAATTAAATTTAAAAATTGAGAGATTAAAATTTTAATTCCAGAAACTAAACGTATCGAAACAGTGGTTTTGTCGTTAACAGGATGGTTACTGAAAGCAGAAGATTATACCAGTCAAAGTCTAATGCTGTAATTCCAATCGTCTGGACTGGGAAGTTCCCGGTAAATCCGAAAAGCAGAACCTGTGAGAGTTGATTTAAAGCCAGGAACAAATCCGGTAAGAATTAAACAATACCCCCTAAAACCGGAAAGTCGGAAAGGGTTAGTAATGGTAATACAAACATTTTTAAGATACAAATTGTTAAGAGAATGTGAATCCAGATATAACACCCCGATCTTACCTGTTAAAAGGCTAATGAAAAAGATGATAGATTAGTTCAAGACCTCCTCAGAGCAATAAATCAAATAGTACAAGATATTCATCCAGTAGTAGCAAATCCTTATACTTTGTTAGCAGCCCTAACGGAGAAACAAGAATGGTTCACAGTGTTAGACCAAAAAGATGCCTTTTTCTGTATTCCCTTGGATCCCAGTAGTCAAGAGGTTTTTGCTTTGGAATGGGAAAATCCTGAGACTGGGAGAAAAACACAATATACGTGGACAGCCTTGCCTCAAGGCTTTAACAATAGTCTTACCATTTTTGGAAATCAATTGGCACGAGAATTAGAGATTTGGAAGAAAGAAAATAATCAAGAAATCTTGCCGAAATATATAGATGATCTGTTAATTGTAGCTGAGATGGAAGAACAATGCACAAAGCTAACTATTAACTTTTTGAACTTTTGGGGAATCGGTGGATATCGAGTGTCAAAAGAAAAAAACCCCAAATAACCCAGAAAGAAGAAACTTATTTAAATGAGTTTTAAAATCCTAAAAGGACAGAGACAATTGGGAACTGAGAGAAAAGAGGCAATTTGTCGTCTCCCTGAACCTAAGACTAAAAAAATTAATGACGAGCATTTCCGGGAATGGTTGAGTGGTGTCACCTGTAGATTATAAATTGTGGCTTGCTGGCCTGACCTTTATAGGAGCAGCTCAAAACCTCAAACAATGGATTGGACCGATGCCGACAAAGCTACTTTCCAAGAATTGAAACAGGCTGTAATAGGGGTGCCAGCCCTAGGCCTGCCAGATCTCACAAAGACACTTGAACTTTTTGCTCGTGAAAGAAGAGGTATAGCTCTGGGTATCCTGGCCCAATGTTTAGGGCCAAGTGGGCGAGCTGTGGCCTACTTCTCGAAGCGATTAGATAATGTGAGTCTGGGATGCTCTGGTCGTCCGAGAGCCGTCGCTGCAACTGTGCTACTGATCCAGGAAGCTCGTAAGTTTAACCTGAGGACAAAGGATTACCGTACGTTTCCCATATGATAACTGTTGTGCTAAAACAGAAAGGGGGGCATTGGGTATCCCCTAGCAGGATGCTGAAATACCAAGTGGTGTCGCTGGAACAAGATGATGTTTACCTAAAAACTACTACCACCGTTAACCCTGTTGCATTTTCAACAACTGATCAAGTTAAAGGAGAACTGGAACGTGACTGCTTGCAGACAATCGAAAGAGTTTACTCCAGCCGACTGGATCTCTGAGATGTGCCGCTAGAAGAAACAGATTGGGAACTACATGCCTACGGAAGCGGTTCCATCTGTGAAGGAAAACGTTTATCAAGATAGACAATAACTACTGAGGAGGTAATTGCGTTGCCAACTTTGCCTTCGACGATATCTGCCCAAAAGGCTGAATTGATAGCTCTTATTCGAGCTCTGGAACTAAGTCAAGGAAAGCGAGTCAACACTAGGTCAGACTCAAAGTATGCTTTTGGAGCAGTACGCGCACATGGAGCGATACGGAGAGAAAGAGGACTGTTACCTGCACAAGGAGCCACCATTCAGCACGCAGAACAAATACTGAAATTGTTAGAAACCATTCAAAAACCAACAGCAGTCACGATAATGCACTGTAAAGCACATCAGTTAGGTAAGACCGGTCCTAATGCAGGTAACCGACTGGCTGATAAAGCTGCTAAAGAGGCTGCGGAAAAAGGCATCCTAGCACTAGTTCCAGAGAAAAGTATAAAGTTGCCTAAAGAAACTCCAAATGATAACGAAAAAGATGAAGAATTAATTATTAGATTGCAGGCTAACAAAATGAAACAGGATAGGCTGTAACACCGACAGGTCAAATAATAGTCCCACCCACAATAATAAGAGAAGTTGCCCGAGCTGAACATCACAAAGTATACTGGGGAACAGAAAGTGAAATACGATAAAGATTGCTTAAACAATTATAAGCAGATGTGAAATTTATATATAAAATTATCCCTGAATCAGTAATAAGATCATCTTTGGGATTATGAAATAAGGAAATTTTTTTAGGAGAATATTAGCAAATTGATTTTATAGAATTGCCTTGAAAAGAAGGATCTATCCTAGTTTTAGTTGATATCTTTACTGGCTGGCCCGAGGGAGGCTTTCCCTTGTCGCGCCAACAAAGCAAGGGAAGTACTCAAAGTCTTGCTCAAAGAGATAATACCAAAATGTGGGGTGCCTGTAAGAATGTCATCTGACAATGGCCCTCATTTTATAGCAAAGATTATGAGACAAGTTGAGCAAAGTATTATCTATAGATTGAGACTATCACACCCCATATAGACCACAAGCAAGTGGGGGGGGGGGCAGGGGGAAGAGAGAGAGAGAGAGAATGAACTATACCCTTAAGCAACAGTCGAGTAAAATTTGTCAGGAAACCTCACTCCTCACATGGGTTAAAGCATTACCCATGGCTCTATTAAGAATCAGAGTATAGCCAGAAGAGAAAGAATATTTAAGTCATTATGAAATGTTGTATGAAAGACCATATGAAGAGTCCTATGTTCTGAGTATCTTGAGTGCCTTTGGAGATATGTTTTTAAAAGGTGTTATGATTTCTTTAAGCAATTCTTTTCAGGAACTTTGTCAGTATGTCTCCACAGCTGGACCCTTAGAATTGGACGTAGCAGCGCATCCCTTCCGACCAGGAGATTGAATATATATAAAATCACGGAGAAGTGGAAAGGACCGTATCGAGTCATTTTAACAACCCTTATAGCAGTAAAGGTCTGGGAGAAGAACCTTGGCTTCATTATTCAAGAATAAAGAAAGCACCAACAAGAAATTAGAAGTCTAAAGAAACTGGCCCTTTAAAACTGAAAATCTATAAGTAAGTTTCACGTTATCTATTTGGGAAAACAGCTGTGTAAAGTTTATACTATTGGGGTTGCTATTAGGAATATTGTCGAGGGCAGTAATCTTTTTGTGTGTTTAGAGGGTTTATGTGGGTTTTTTTGAGGGGTTCCAAACATGAGATAAACAAAATGAAACAATTATTGTTTGAGCTATTAATCTTGATATTAACCGTTTTGGTAATTTGGATTAAAAAAAAAAAATCTACTTTTGTAACTGATTCAAAGTTTTGTAAAGACACAAAATTGAACCTCAGTAACAGCCTGCCTTCCGATTCCAAAGTCAGATGAAAATCTAGTTCCGTGGAGAATACTGACATTGAATTTAACCAAAACTTGAGAAAAGATGCAGAACAATGAGAATCATTTTAGCAAATTAAATGGGACGGATTTGTAGGGGTCGGCGTTTGGAAGATCTCGCGATGTCACGGAAGGTTAGAGGGTTAGTCGCAGCCTTGTGATGTACCTGTAACCCCACCTCCCCTTGTTAGTATAAAAGGAATTAACTGCGCAATAAAAGGGGAAGTTGGCGCTCACACTGTGTGTGTTATCTGTCTCTTTCCCTGGTCCGGACCGACCAGTGATCTACGCGTGGCACCTTGATATGTAGCGAACGCTACACGGATTTAAAAGGCAATTATTTTTTTAAAATTTGAAAGAAGGAATTATAGCGTTGTGAATTATAACATTACCAAACCATCCACCTCATGGACAAAAGAATTAATTTACTCGCCCTTCGGGAGGAACTTGTACAAGCACCCCTTGGGGCTGTCAGTTGCCAAAACCGTAGAGACAAGTGCAGAAAGGAACTTGGGATCATATTTAAAATATAAAACGCTGTTTAGAATTTACTGGAGTTCCAGGATCCTTGTTAGAGCCACCCAGAGTCGGGACCATCTATGGAAATTTAGACTGGTTTAGACAACCAGAGAAAAATCACACATCCTAAACAGAGCTGAATGAAGGTTTATACTTGCAGCTCCTCTGACCCCAAACTCCAAAGACTTTCTCTAGTAGCTAAAGCTCTAAGATGGGGATGTATTTGTAGAAAGTATAATAATATTTTACATGATCTTTGGTCCCCTCTTAATAGCGGAAAACATTTAGCTTGGAGTTGACTGTATTAAAGGACAGGTGAAAAGTTCAGGGTTAACTGTTTGGGTGACTAGTGATGATATATGATCCACTTACCTTTTCATGAAGGAGAAAGGCAAATCGTGGACTTCAGCCTTAATAACTCTCTCCTCTCTCTGGAAGAAATCTCCCTTGTGGCCTCGCTGGTGGACCTGGGTAGATGGAAAAGATGATACCTGGCAATCGCCAAGTCTTAGAACTAAAATAAGACTGGTATTAAAATCTGTATTTTGACCGCAGTTAACACCTCTTCCAAATGAGATGACTCTTGACATCTTTCATTCAATCAAGGAAGTGCCTGCTGCTTAACTTCCCATGGGTGTCGAGGAGTTTTGTTCCGGATTTCGGTCCCCCAGCTGCGGGCCGGGGCTGGAGGAGCCGCAGGTGCGGGCAGTGAGGCTGACGGCGACGGCCCCTCCCTGGAAAGGGGGGGCTGCCGGGGGAGGGGCCGGGGCGGGGCCGGTGGGAGCCCAGGCAGGAGCGGAGCGGTGGCCGGGCTGCGGCTGCCCCTCGGGAGAAGGTGAGCGGGGCCGGGCGCCCCTCGGACCGCGAACGTCGGAGGCGGGAGTGGCCCGGGGGAGGTGGGGGCCGCCTGTGCCGAGGCCGGGGGCGGGAGCTGGGGGCTCACAGGGGGGCTGGAAGCACGTGCGCGCGGGGTGGGGGGGCGGCTCACAGGGCGGCTGGGAGCACGTGCGCGCGGGGGTGGGGGTGCTCACCGGGCCCCGTGGCGGGGCTGCGCAGTCGCCCGGCGGGTTCCGGGGAAAGCCCCGAGCAGGACGGCGGGGTCCGTGTCGGACGCACGGAGCAGCAGCGGGGCCGTGCCGTGGCGGAGCGGCGGGCGCTGCCCGGAGCCGGGCGGGGGGGGGGCGGGGAGGGCTGGGCGGGAACTGCGGCTGCGCCGGCGTGGGGGCGGGCGGAAACGGAAGCGGCGTCCCCTCGGGGTCAGGCAGCAGGGCAGGCTGCTCCCGGGGCATGCCGGGAGCTGTAGTTTTCGCGGACTCGGCCGGGTAGCAGCGCGGCTCTCGGGCGCGGCGTAGTCCTCGCTGCCGCCGCGGCCCCCGGAGTCCGACCAAGTCAGACCCAGGAGCGTTGCCGGTTTCGCGTGGTTTTCCGCGGGCTTCCCGCTGCGCCCGCGCCTCCCGGGCGCATGCGCTGTCCTGCGCGTGGGGCAGCCCGGCGTTCGCTCGCCGGCTCCGGCCCTTCCGGCGCATGCGCCGTCCCCGGGAGCAGCGTGGCGGCGGCGGGAAGGGCGCGGGTCTCGATAGCAGCGGGCGAGCGCCGGGATCGCGGGTGAGGCGAGCGATCCCCTCCGGCGGGGGCCGGGGCGGTGGCGGTGGCGGGGGGGTGCCTCCTGCCCGCCGGCCGCCCGGGGCTGGCGGGACGGGAAGCTGCGAGGCGGCCGCCGCGGCAGGCTCCCGGTCCGCCGGAGGCGAGCCGGGCCAGGGCAGCGCCGGGCAGTTCCCCGACAGCCGATAGAAGGGAAGAGGGGACGGAGGCGGGCACCCCCCAGGCGCGGCCAGCGGGCGCCTCTCCGAGTCGCCGGAGCTCCCCCGGCGCCTTCCCCCGGCCCCGCTCGGCCCGTGCGGCTGCCCCCAGCTCCAGCCCCTCCCCTGAAGCCTGTGCTGTAGCCGCAGGCAGCCCCCGAGCCCTGTCGTGAGGGCAGCAAGCTGGCCCTCCGATGTTCTCGAGTCTCCCTTAACGTGGGTGCCGTTAGCAGCGGCGCAGGGAACGAGCTGTGTCTGCGGAAGCCCCTGCGGAAGGAGGGGCTCCGGCCAGGGTCGAGCTACGGTAATAATAGTCACTGCTGCCTCTTTCCCTCTCCCAGAGGCCACACTGTGAGTGCAGTTGTCCGTTCGTCCCCGGGGATGCCTGCAGCAGCCTCAGGCTCGCGTGGGCTGTCTCTGCTTGGCCTCCCTCTCCTCGTGGCGCAGGAGCACAGAGAGACAGGCGGAGCACTTACTGGCTGTGGACGGGAGCTGCTGAAGCTGGAGAGGCCACAGAAAGGTAAAGAAGAAGAAACGGAAGGCCGGCCGGCCGGCAGCTGCCTCCCGCTGCAGGCAAGAGAGAGCCTGCCTCTCTGGGTGTGGGAGGATCCCTCCTCGTAGTCCACAGCAGGTCAGACCACCAGGGTCTGTATGCCTGACCAGCAGCGCGGTACAGCCCTGTAGTGAGCGAGCGAGGCTACGTGTCTAGGAGGCCTCATCTCGTAAGAGCTGCGAGGCGCTCGTGTGTTTCGTTATGTGGAGGACAGCCAAGCGACTGGAGTTACAGAAGAGGAAGGGAGGAGAGAAGAAGAAAGAAGCATCTGAGCTGGCAAGGCCTCCTGGCAGCTCCAAGAGCGAGAGCTGTGGTGAGTCCTGGGCCCTCGGGGCCCTGTCGCTCCTCTTGTGCGTCCTGCTCCCTCCCTCCCTCCCCCTCGCTTTCTCATGCTGCTGTGACGTTTGGGTTTTTTTTTTTATTTATTTTATTTTGTTTCCCTGTGCCTCTCCTCTTCTGTCTGTTCTCTTGTCCTACTCCCTCTTCCTCTCCCCCCCACCCCGTCTTTGTCCTGCAGCCAGTTGCTGTTTTTTCCTTTTCCATCTCCTTGTCCTGATCTGCATCCGCCTCTTTCCCCGCCTCCCAATTTCTCTGGCCCTTTCCCTGGCATTCTTTTCCTCTCTGCGCCTCTATGTGCTGCTCTGTGTCCCTGCCTTCCTATCTCTCTTCTTCCTACTTTCTGTTTCTCTCTCTATGCCTTTGTCTTGCTCGCTGTTGCTGTTTATTTTTGTCATTCTGGATCTCACTGTCCCCGTCCTCCTTCCTGGTCATCTCTTACTCTCTGTGACCCTTTGTGCTGCTTCCTGCCCCTTTTTTATTCACCCTCCCTCTCTCTGCAGGGCTGCTGATACCTCTCTTTCTAAATTCCCCAACCCCCTGTGCTTCTCACGGTCTCTGTCTCTCTCTCTCGTTGTCATTGTTCTTGTCTGTCGCGCTGTCTTGCTTCCTGTCCCGTCGTTTCTCGCTGTATCCCTTTGTCCCGCTCCCTGCTCGTATTCGTATTCCTCTCTGTCCTGAGGACAGTCCCAGTTTTTTATCTCCGTCCTGCCGCTGTCCTGATTTTTCCTTCTCTGCCATGTTCCCTGTCCCTCTTTCTGTCTCTTTTCCTCTGTCCTTGCTGCTTATTTCTCCATCTCTGTCCAGACCCCTGTCCCTTCCCCCCTGCCCTGCCTTGCTGTCCCTGTGCCTTGCTTTCTTGCGCTACCTTTTCTGTCTGTCTTTCTCTGCCCCATTCCCTCTCCCACCCTTTCTAACTGTGTCCCCCTGTCCAGCTAGCTGTCGCTTCTTTCTTTTTTCTGTTCCTCAGTATTTTTTTCTTTTTCCATATCTCTCTCCCATTGCCCATTGCAGTTGGTTTTTTCCCCTCTGATGCTGGCCTGCTCTTTGTCCCTTTTGTCTTTCTCTGTCCTTCTGTCATGCTCCCTGTGTCTATTTAATCCCTTCATCTCTGTCCTGCAGCCCGTCGCTATTTTTTTTTTCCTCTTCCGTCCCTTTGTCCTGCTCCCTGTCCTTGTCTCTCTTTCCCTTGGTTCTGCCTCCTGTCCTTTTTTCCTTTCTTGCTCCATCTCTCTGTCCTGCTCCCTCTCCCTCCCGGGCTCTCTCTGTTTCTGTGTCCTTCTCCTTGCCTTTCCCCACGTTGTCTGTCTTGTTGTTCCCTCTTTGGTTTTCTTGTTTTCTGGGTGGCTGGGCCCGGCTACCTGTGGGGGTGCTTTGGCTGGGGGGTTTGGGGTGGGGGCCTGGCCGTGCCGGTGATGGCGGGGAAATAAAGCCTGAAACGGCAATCGAGAAGCAACGCCCTGCCTGTGCTGGGGCTGCCCCGCAGAGGCGTGGGGCCGGGCCCTCCGCAGGTCCCGAGCACTCCCCGAAACTACGTGTGGGGCCCCGGGGGTGCAGGGCTGTGGGGTGGCGACGCTCGGCGTCACCCGTGGGCACTGCAGGGTCAGAAACGGAGAACAAGTTTTCTGTTCCTGGGGCTTGACAACAGGCTCGCGTGTCTGATTTGGGGTTCGAAATAGACCAAGCTGCGCGGCTTTGGGCCTAGAAACAGAGGTCCGGCCCTGCGTGTTCGGGCCTTGAGAACAGGCTCAGCAGCCGGGTTTTTTGGCTCCCAAATGGGCCCCGAGTCAGCTGGTGTGGGGGCCAAAAGCGGGAGCCGGCTTGGCTGGTTTTGCAGGCGGGTGGGAGGGTGTTGGGGGCTGCGGGGAGAAGCAGAGGGCGGGCAGGGTGCGTGGTCCCTCCCTGTAGATGGGGGTCTGGTTGTGTCGGACGCCGAAGTTTGGGAGGCCGGCACGCAGCAGGCCGAGCTCAACATCTGCGATGGTCTGTGGGGGACAAGGCGCTTTTCGGACCCCACGTGCCCTCTTTGAGTCCAGCTCTTCTTTCTGCACCGCTCAGAATAGTTGTTAAGTAATTAATCGCCCAAACTAACGGATATTTACTTGGCGTGTAACTCTGATGTTTAATCCTAATGCTCCGGTTTTGACAGCGGTTGATAGATAACCTTATGGAAAGCCCAGACCGTTGCACGTAGCTGGAGCTTGTAAGGAGAAGCAGCTGAAATCAGCCGGAGCTTCAGTGCGGAGCTGGGGCTTCAACGAGCCAGAACTGTAGCAAGCGGGAGCTGGAACGAGGCGGGGTGTCCGCTGTCTGGAGCATGCGTTAGCCAGAGGCAAAAGTACCTGCGGCTGTAACGAGCAGGAGGCGCGATTAGCTGGAGCGTCTTTTCGCTGGAGCGTCCGTCGGCCGGACTGCGCTCCCAGCACGGCGGAAGAGCGGCCGGGCGCAGGCAGGGCTGTCTGCAGCAAGCAGCTCCGAGCAGCAGGGAGGTGAGTTGTCCTTCTGCCAGTGGGGAGTGCGGCCTCTTCCGTCGGGGATGCAATCCACACCACGTTCCTCTCTCTGCGTGGAGGGTCTCTCCCGGTCTGTTCCTGCGGGCAGAAGCGAGGTGGGGGTCCCCCAGCTCTCCTGAGGCAGCCCCCGCTGCGAGGGGGCGCGGGCGAGGTGTCGTCGTCCCCTCGTTACCCGGCAAGGGGGAGAGAAACCGGCCGGCGGGAGCTCCTGGGGTGCAGAGCCCTTCCGGCAGAATCCTCCCCTGTCTTTTCACCGTTGGCTGGGTGTGACAAGCAGGTTCATTTCTTTGTCTCCTCTTTTCCCAGTGTCACCTTCCGCGTCACACGAAGAAAATCCTGCCTGGTTAATTCCGCTTGCTGCTCAGGTAATCGCACGTATCGGGCTGGGGGAGTGGAGAGAAACACTTGCGAGTTCGAGGGCACTACAGATGCTCCACATTAAACCCACAGAGAAGGCAAATCTGCTGCTAGTGCAGAAAAGCTGATGGAAAAATTGCTGTTAACAGATCGTGCCCTGTTCCTGAACTGGTCCCGTGATGTGTTTTTGTTTCAGGTGAAAGAATGAAATTTCCTGTCTGGTAAATTCAGAGCTGCCTGTTAGCTTCTTCAGGGTCGAGTGTTTCTCTTCTCTCTGTTCATACGGATTTAATGGGCAAGTTGGAAATAACCTTTTATGTTTTTATGTATAACTGAATTTTTAGGAATATGTGGTGTCCCTGTAGTTCACTTTTGAGCACCTAGATGCCAGTAGAAATGTAATGAGTGAAACGTGATGGGAACTGGTACTTAAACTTGATTTTTTTTTTTTGGTTGGTTGTTTTTTTTTCCTTCCCCATTAAGAGTGTTGATGGCATGTTGTCCCGTGGCACAATCCCCATTCCGTTCAGCGGAGTCTTCGGTCTAGGACTTTTAAGTGAAAAAGTTTGTCCTTCCAAAAAGGGACTAGTCATTCCTAGGACCGAGGCGTAGACTTGGAGAGTCGCTTAAGTACATGATCGGAATGAAAGCCAACTTTCAGTTGATGTTGCTGCTGTTGGTCTTTGCTTTCATTGATTTCTCCACCACTCCCTCATGGCTGGGAGCTCTGAATCGTAATGTTTTTCAGTCTCTAACACATTTCCACCCCAACCCCCAAAAAAAGGAGAGGCAGTGTCTAAAAGTTAATTAGTTTCCTCACAAAGGCGTGAGTAAATAAAATGTGAGTTATGATGATTAAAACCATAAAAATGACACCAGTCTTGCAGGTCTGGACTATTTCTGAACAGGCGTTCATCACACGCAAAAGTTGTCAGGGTACGGATCACCTGCGCTTCATGCTCTGACAAGACAAAATGCTGAGGCAGGGATGAGCTCTGAAAGGAAAAAAAAAAAAAGGAGGATACAGGGTCACGGTTTTGTTTTGTTGTTGTTTGTTTTTAGAGAGTGCAATATTGACTGGTGCCAGCCTGCAGAGCTCTTCTGCTGCCTGACCTCTCCTTCTCTTTCATGGCTGTAATTGTCGTTTGGATAAGTGTAGAAGAGCAATTAAGTTACTTGCCTCTGTGAATGTGCTGGTAATACCAGGAAGGCAAATGCTTGAACCAGTAGTGAATAACTTGGCGACAAGTAGAATTTCTGAAGGAAGAAGAGCAGCAGCAACAGGAAGCAAATAGCAAGTGACCAAAAACTTGTGTGTGTCAAACGCATCAAAGCTTTGTTGCCGAATGTTGTTTGGCAATATGTTCCAAATGGCTTTTTTTGGTAAACGTAAATTTTCAGGAAGTTCAGGGCTGTGTGTGGCAAACCGTGTCCCTCTGCGTACGCGTCCTGCTATGTAAATAGCGTGGGTCAATGGCAAGTCCGGTGGCAGGGCTGCTGTTCCCTACTCTCGACGTTGCCGTAGTAGTGTTGCGGTATTTAGACCTTAACGGACGGGCTGAGGAATGGAAGGAGAATGCCCGTTTTCTGTAAGGGCTCAGAATGCCGACCCTTTGCCTGCTGCTCCCCTGTGCGTGAGATGAAGCTGTTTTGTTTTTCTCCCTTGTTCCCGGTCTAAATATTTCTGGAGCTGTTCCTGTTGTGGGTTTGCAATTGGCGTTACTGCGTTTTTATAGCATTCTGGCGATGGGTCGTTTCTGCTGTGGCGAAGCGGCGAGATACGGTTTTCGGTTTAAAGCGTCAGAAACTACGTTCACCAAAACCGGTAACTCGCGGTGGAGGGGAAACCGATCTGGCGCGTGCAGCTGTGCTCGCAGGGATGCTTGGTGGCTCCTCATCAAAATGGCAGGCTGTGTGCGTGGACATCCGTAGGGTTGCGCTCTGGGTCCGAGAGCGTTAGCGTATTTTTGCTGTTGGAAGATGGAATGGAGCGTGTGCCTGTTAAATCTCAGGGCGGTCAAAAGCTAGGAGGGACCCTGAGCGGGTTTGGTGGCACAACTGCGGTTTTAAAAGATCTTGCCCGTTTGGAGCAACGGCCTGGAAAAAATGAACCCTTTTTTGCAACAGGGCAGTTCACAAGGACAGATGTGTTGCTGTGCTCTTTAGCAAAAATACTCAACTTGGGATGTATAGGTTGATGGAGCCTCGGCTATACTAAGGCTTGAGAAAATGTAGGTAGGTCTCTATGTCTGTCACCTGCGTGTATCTAGGAAAGTGAGTTCTAGTGAAAGTAAAGTTGCTAATGAGTCAAAAAAGAAAGGAAAAAAAAAAAGGCACAGTTGTCTGAAAAATGCAAAAGCGCTAGTGGCCTGTGTCAACAACTGTACCAAAGATGACGCAAAAATACTTTTTCCTCTGCTCAGTCGTACTGTCTTCACAAACCTTCACAAAAAAAAGGCAGCTTTGGATTCCTCCCCAGCTTTGTGCTAATGTTTTTTTTTCTTCTCTCAGCTGGATGTCAGCTGGCACCGTTTCGCCGTGGTTGCCCTTTCTTCTGCCGTGACGGTACGAGACAGATGGAAAGATTCCATAGCAGTCTGCATTTGAAGAGTATTTTTTATTTGAAGAATAAAATAAAGAGGATCCAGCCAGCAGCTGCAGACAGGAGATAGCCTGCCTCTCCAGGTGAGGATGGATCCTTCTTAGTGTAGTCCTCAGCAGATCCGATCACCAGTGTGCACGGCAGGGTCTGTATGTGTAACCAAAACCACAGTACAGTCATGTAGTGTGTGTGTGTATGTGAGGCTGTGTTTCTAGGAAGCCTCATATTGTAAGAGCTGTAAGGCACCAATCTATTCTCTTAGGTGGATGACAGTCAAGTGACTGCAGCTACAGAGGAGGAAGGGAGAGGGAGAGAGAGACAGACATGTGTGAACTGTCAGATTCTCTCAGCAGCTCCAAGAGCGGGAGGTACAGTGAGTCCTGGACCCCTGGGGCTGTGTCACCCCTCTTCTGCATCCCAGTCCCTCCCTGCCCTCACCTTCTCTTTCTCTCACTGCTTTAATTTTTTTTTTCTTCCTGTACCTCTCCCTCTCTTGTTCTCTAAGTCCCCCTCTTTCTCTGTTGTTCTGCCCCTCTGTTTTCTTTTTCTCTCTGCGCTTCTGACCTGTCCTATCCCTCTTTTTTTATCCTCTGTTTCTGCCCTGCAGCCCATCACTACTTTGTCTTTCTCCATCTATCCGTCTGTCTTCTTATGCCAATCTTGTTAATTCCTCCCTGTCTGCCCTTTAGCCCTTCACAATCCCCGCCGCTCTCACCTGTCTGACGCGGTGTCTCTATTTTTAAATTCCTTTCTCTGCCCTGTATTCTGGATACACTTTTACTTTCTTAGATTCTCTTGTTCCAGGTCCCTGTCGCTATGTTTTAACTTCTTCCCTCACTGTCCCATAGCCCATTTTTGTCTTTACTTTTCTCTCTCTGTCTGGTTCCTTGTCCCTATTCTTTATTTCCCCTCTCTCTCCCCTTTAGATCATCAGTGGTTTTGATATTTCTCAGTCTCTCTCATCTACCTCACTGTGCCCCTTTTTAATTCTTTCTTCTGCCCTATGGCTCATCACTAATATTTGTTTTTCTCCATCTCTCTGTCTGGTACCCTCTCCCTTTTTATTAGTTCCTCCTCTCTGTCCTGTAGCCCATTGCTATCCCCCCCCCCTCCCGCCACCCCCCCGTAGGTAATTAGGGTCTGGCAGTCGGAAGATATCACCGAACCTACCAGGATATACTTACCCTTCCGCAAACAGCTCCCAATACAATCAGTGGCAACATCAGAGTATCTGGCCATGGCTCTCGTCGGGTTTGGCGGAGAAGTCCGGTACGCCACGAAGCCCCCGTGGACCCAAATGCTAGCGATCGTCAACATCGATCTGCCGCAGAAGATCATAGACCGGCCCCAACCAGGACCAACAGTCTTCACAGACGCATCCTCAGCAACCTCAACCGCAGCCGCAGTATGGCAATCGGGAGAACAATGGCACTGCATTAAAATGACTGATTGTGCTCTTTCAGTTCAACAGCTAGAAGCGACAGCCATAGTACTAGTGTGCAGACTGTTCCCAACAGAACATCTCAACATAGTAACTGATTCGATGTTTGTAGCCAAACTTTGCTTGGCCATGTCAGGGCCTGGTGTGACAACATCTACAACAGCCTTAATGCTGGAGGAAGCACTTTTTTTGCGAAAGGGCACTATATCAGTCATCCATGTCAACAGCCACAGCCCAATCAGAGGGTTTTTCCAAACTGGCAACGACAAGGCAGACGCTGCTGCAAAAGGATTGTGGACACTAAGAGACGCCCGCCAGTTACATGAGTCTCTCCACATTGGAGCTAAAGCGTTAGCAAAGAAATGCGGAATCTCAATCCCTGACGCAAAACACATAGTAGCCACATGTCCCCACTGTCAGAAAGCACCACTGTGGTCCAGTGGAGTCAACCCCAGAGGTCTTAAGGCCTCTGAGGTGTGGCAGACAGATTTTACACTCTGCCGGTTGCTGAAATCTCAAGCGTGGTTAGCGGTAACCATAGATACATATAGCGGAATAATTGCGGCCACTCAACACCTTAAGACTGACTCCAAAGCAACCATCCGACATTGGCTAACCACCATGGCGTGGCTAGGCATCCCTAGTCAGATCAAAACAGACAACGGTCCAAATTTTGTCTCCAAATCAGTCCAGGCATTTGTTTTGAAAGGGGGTATTACTCTAACACACGGCATCCCGTATAATAGCACAGGACAAGCCATAGTAGAATGAGCAAATCAAACCCTGAAATCTAAATTGGAGGTATTAGCAAAACCAGAAGGTTTTACCAACGCCATTCCCCCAAAAGACCAACCATGCCTATTAGCAACTGCTCTACTAGCACTGAATCAGTTCCCCAGGGGGGAGGAGGTAAATAGTCCTACCCAAAAACATTGGGCCACTCGAGCGCTAGAAGAAGGCCCACCGGTTATAATTAGAAATGAGCTGGGAGAATGGGAACAAGGGTGGAGGCTAGTCCTTACAGGGCGAGGGTATGGCGCCATTAAAAAAGATGGAAGAGTTAGGTGGTGTCCGCTTAAGTCCATTAAACCAGACCTCCAGAATAAAACTAATGAAAACTGTGAGTTTTTGTCCACAGGACTGGATCATTGGACACCCCCGTAACCCGTACACCCCGGTGCCAGGAGAAGATGACGAGCTGACGAGCGTCCCGTCTGAACCTGGGAGTTCCGCACCGGCGGAGCCCGGACAACAGCGAAACGACCCCAGCGGGGGGAGGTTGCGATACTTTTGTGTAATCCTGATTTTAAAGCTTGTCACTACAGGAAAGGCAGAACCAAATTACAATCCCCATCGGCCATTCAGGTGGGTCCTACAAGACCTTACTAGCTATCGAGTGATAGCGGCAAATGTGACAGCAGGCGCCCCAACTCTTGTGATAACAAATTTCGATTTGTTCCCTAAACTTGGAGGACCTAAGTCAATATGGGGAACATATTGGTGTCCCAGCTCAAACCCAGGGAAGAGTTACTGTAACTATCCGGGATACTGGTTTTGTGGATACTGGGGATGTGAGACCATTGTGACAAGTGATAGATGGAAACCAGAACAAGAGGACAAATTTTTGCGGGTAGAATGGGGACCAAATGGGTGCAACCGTCCAAAATTTACGCGCAATGGATTGCTGGCCAAAAAAGGTACTTGTTCACATTTGATTTTGAAAATCCAAAACCCAGCTAATACGGGTTGGATTGTGGGAAGAAGGTGGTCAGTGTTCATTCACAGCGCTTTCAAAGATGCAGGAGTAGTAATACAAATCCTTAAGACCATCCCACAAACACCCCAAGCAATTGGGCCTAACCCGGTTCTTAACCCACCAACATCGACACCTTTAATATATAGCACCACACATAATACCAAGGATGCAACTCCCGATCACACCCGAATCCCTTACAGAAATCCTCTCTGGAAAATGATGCAAGCTAGTTACCAAGTACTGAAAGAATCAAATCCAAATCTTACAGAGCATTGCTGGTTATGTTGTGGAATAAGACCACCCTTTTACGAGGCCGTAGGAGTGAGTGACCTACCCATGCAGGCAAATGGTGCAAATCCGGCCCAATGTATATGGGACACAGAAAAACAAGGCATTACATTGTCACAGGTGGTGGGAAAGGGCGTGTATGTAGGTAAAGTCCCAAAGCATAGACAACAGCTGTGTGTCAATAATACACAATATAAACCCCCTGCCAAATGGTTGATACCGACCAAAAATGCCAAGTGGGTTTGTTCTACTACTGGAGTTACGCCTTGTTTGTCATTAGAAAATCTTGATGAATCCTCAGAACATTGTGTCCAAGTGTCTATAGTCCCAAAAATTTTCTACCATTCCAAAGAATTTGTCTATGACTCTCAAGTCACCCCAGAACATCATCTGTCAAAACGAGAACCCTTTACAGCGCTGACGGTAGCTACTTTAATGATCTTGGGAAGTGCGGGAATAGGTACTGGAGTAGCATCCTTGGTACACCAAAGCAAAGAATTCAGCGCCCTGAGGGTGGCAGTAGATGAAGACCTAGTGAGGATTGAACAATCAATAAGTGCACTAGAACAATCAGTTAGATCACTATCCGAAGTAGTGCTACAAAATCGAAGGGGATTAGACCTAATGTTCTTACAACGGGGAGGGGTGTGCACTGCACTAAGGGAAGAGTGTTGCATATACGCGGACCACACCGGAATAGTGAGAGACACCATGGCCAAACTGCGAGAAGGACTGGAAAAGCGAAAAAGGGAACGAGAGAAACAACAAAACTGGTTTGAATCATGGTTCAACCATTTGCCGTGGTTAACCACCCTGATATCTTCCTTGATAGGGCTGATCGCAGTAATCACAATGGCATTGATTTTCGGACCCTGTATACTGAACAGGCTCGTGTCGTTTGTTAAAAGCTGACTAGAAAACGTTAACATCATGTTTGTAGAACATCAACAACTGCTTTAAGAATGTATTCACTCAGCACTATCCCCAGTAATTCCCCGACTTACCCTTTAACTTCCTTACTTACCTACCCTGACTAACTAACTTATAGTGCCTGTAGTTTTCTATTCAAATTTATAGTATATATTTTTTACATATATTTTTTTAAGACTGTTATAGAAATAAAAAAAATAAGAGTTTTATACTAATTATACTAATAAATTTTTTTAACATTATTTTAACTAATTTAGTTATGCATAGGGAGGGGGGAAATGTAGGTAATTAGGGTCTGGCGGTCGGAAGATATCGCGTTGTACGGAAAGTTAGAGCCTCTCTCCTAATGACCAATAGTGTTTAATTTACGATGTAAGCAGACGGAAGTGGCGTTGTAAACTCAAGCTATATAATGCTGTGTCGATCGCCAATAAACGCCATTTGCTGTCCACCACATTGGTGTCCGCAAGCTGATGGACGGGGATCGCCGTTCCTGAACCAGGTCGCCACGCCTGCCCTTGGGTGACACCCCCTGCCGTCTCTCTCTGTCTCCCTTTCCCTACTTTTCAATCCCCCCTCTTTGCCCTGTAGCCGATCACTGCTGTAGTGAGTTTATGTGGCAAGCTGGGGCAGGGGAGTGGGCAAGGGCTGCAGGGGTGGGTTCTGTGAGAAGACACCAGGACTTGTCCCCATGTTGGGCACAGCCAGTTCCAGCTCCAAGATGGAGCTGCTACTGGTCAAAGCTGAGCCAACCAGCAATGCTGGTAGCACCTCTGTGATATTTAAGAAGGGCCAAAAAAATGCTGTGCAGAAGCTGTCAGTCCTGCAAACACCAAGGTTGGTGAAGAAGGAAAAGGAGGAGGTGATCCAGGTCCTAAAGCAGATTCCCCTGCAGCCTGCAGTGAAGACCATGGTGACACAGGCTGTCCCCCTGCAGCCCATGGAGGTCCATGGCAGAGCAGATATGCAACCTGCAGCCGATGGGGGACGCTGTGGAGAGGAGCCCACACTGGAGCAGGTTTTCTGGCAGGACCTGTGGCCCCATGGGAGTGACACCACACTGGAACAGAAGAAGAACACGAAGAAGGAAGGAGCAGCAGAGACAACTTGTGATGAACTGACTGCAACCCCCTGCTCCCTCTCCCTCTGTGCTGCTCGGTAGGAGGAGGTAGAGAAGTCAGGAGTGAAGATGAGCCCAGGAAAAAAAGAGAGGGGTGGGGGGAAGGTGTTTTTCAGATTTGTTCATATTTCTCATTATTGTACTCTGATTTTGACTGACAATAAATTAATTTCCCCAAGTTGAGTCTGTTTTGCCTGTGACAGTAATTGGTGAGTGATCTCTTTGTCCTTATCTTGACCCACAAGGTTTTCTTTTGTATTTTCTACCCTCCTGTCTTGTTGAGGAGGAGTGGCTATCATTATAGAGTGGCTTGGTGGACACTCATCAGCCAGGCAAGGTCAACCCACCACAGTTTCCTTCTATCAGGCTCCCTGTCCCTATTTTTAAAATCTTGCCTATGTTTCTTGTATGTCATCACTTTTGAAACTTCCTACCTCTCCATCCCTATTTAAATTCTTGCATGTTTCTTAAACCCAGTTGCTTTTTAAATTTTTTTGCTACTTTTCCCTCTCTTTGTCTTCCTGACCTTATTTTAATTTCTCGCCTGTGTTTCTTGTACCCTGTTGCTTTCAAAATTTTCTTTCTATGTTTCCTTTTATCCATCTCCCTGTCTCTAGTTCTTAACTCTTCCCTCTCTGTCCTGTACTCTGTCACTTCTTACATTTTCTTTCTACATCTCCCCCTTTCTATCTCCCTGTGCCTATTTGTTAGTTCTTGCCTATGTTTCTTGTATGCTGTTGCTTTTTGAAAATTTTCTCTCTATCTGACTCCCTGTTTCTTTTTTCTAGTTCTTGCTGTTTCTTCTCCTGTATCACTTGAGAATGTTTCCCTGTCCCTTGTCCTGTCTTTATCTTCTTGTCCTACCGATCCCTTCGCCTTCTCTCCCCTGCTTCCTATTATTTATTCCTCCATCTCCACCACTGCTGTTCTGCTCAGTCTCTCTGCTCTTCTCTCTCTACACTGTTTTCCTGCTTCTTGTCCCTCTCTTGTTCCCAGCATCCAATTTCCTGGCTCCCTGTCTTGCACATCTGTGTCCCTCTGTCCTTCCTCCTGCTTTTCGCTTCCCTTTTATCCCCCCATCCTGCTGCCTTTGGGCACTGAGCCTTGTAGCCAACTCACTGCCAGGATTTCTTATATGCATTAATGATAAATTTTTCCTGTCTCCCTGGATGTGGGTAGGTGCAGGGGCAGGGATGATGTGCTGTGGGGCTTTGGCAATGGCCCCTATTCCTGATGGGCTCCAGCTGGGTCTGGGATGGCCCCAGGTGTGGCCAGTGAGGCTGAGGATGGGGCTGGCCCTGCTGTGTGAAGGGGCTCCAGCTGTAAAGGGGGCTGCCTGGGCAGGGGAACTGGCTGAGGAGGGAGTGCAGGGGGGTCTGGCTGGTAGGTGCCTGCAGCAAGGAATGGCCGGTCCCTGTGGCAAGGAAGGATCCCTCTGAGCTGTCCCTAGTCTTTGTTGGCTACATGTGCGAGCCACCATGTATCAAAGCAAGCCTTGTGGATGAGGAGCATCGAGGCATCCGCTGCGTGCTGCCGAGTACGTGAGGGTCAGGCAGCCGGCACTGGGGAGGAGGAAGGGGCAGAGGCAGAGAGAGAAGCATCGGGGCGGTGAAGGTCTCCTGCCAGCACCAGGAGCTGTGGTGAGTCGCAAGTCCTCTCCTCTACATCCTGGCCCACCTCTGCCTCCCTTCTTTAGACATCTGCTTGCCTCCCTTCCTCTGTCTCCCTCTCTGCCTGCCCACCTATGTGTATGGCTCCTCAAAACTTGTTATTCTTCTGTCAACTCTGCCCAGTATCCCGTTGCCTTTTAAATTTTTAATATGCCTCTCTCTAACCAGCTGCTTCTCCCTGTTTTTTATTTTTTCTGCACTGCCTTATACCCCATTACTTTTAAAATTTAATTTCTATGTCTTCCCCTTTCTGTCTCCCTGACCCTATATTTTAATTCTTCCCTCTCTGTCCTCTACCCAGTTGCTTGAGACTGGCTGGGCATCGGTCAGTTGGTGGTGAGCAATTGTTTTCATTTGCTGTTTGGTTTTTTTTTTTTTCTTCTTACAACTTTTTAAAAAAATGTCTTTTTAATTATTAAACTTTTTATATCAACCCATGAGTTTCTCACATTTACTCTCCCGATTCTCCCCCTATCCCACTGTGGGGGAGTAAGTGAGCAGCTGTATGGTACTTAATTGCCAGCCAGGGTTAAACCACGATGCTACATCTACTTTTATGAAGCTGCCTATTGCTATTTTTTAATTATTTCCTGTCTGTTGTGTACCCTGTTGCTTTGAAAATTTGCTTTCTAGGTCTACTTTTATCCAGTTCACTGTCTTTATTTTTTATTTTTTTTCCTCTGTCCTGTGCCCCTGTGTCACTTTTAAATTTCCTTTATATTTCTCAGTTTTAGTTCACTGTGGCTATTTTAATTTTATTTTTTTTGTCCTGTACCCAATCACTTCTTAAACTTTCCTTCTATGTCTACTAGTATTGAGCTGTGTATCACTGTTTTTTAATTCTTTCCTCACTATTGTGTACCCCGTTGCTTTTTACTTTTTCTTTCTATGTCTACTTTAACCTATTCACTGTCTTTAAGTTATTCCTGTCTGTCATGTAGCCCATCACCTTTTAAATTTTCTTCCTATGTCTGTTTGTTTAATTAGCTGTCCCCATTTTTTAATTCTTTTGTCTCTGTCACATACCCTGTTGTGCTGGTTTTGGGTGGGATTGAGTTATTTTTCTTCCCAGTAGCTAGTATGGGGCTACGTTTTGGATTTGTGCTGAAAACAGCATTGATAACACAGGGAAGTTTTTGTTATTGCTGAGCAGTGCTTGCACAGAGTCAAGGGCTGTTCTGCTTCTCACCCTGCCCCACCAGTGAGCAGGCTGGGGCTGAACAAGGAGCTGGGAGGGGACACAGCTGGGACAGCTGACCCCAACTGACCCAAGGGCTGTTCCAGACCATAGGATGTCATGCTCAGCATATCAAGCTGGGGGAAGGAGAAGGAAGGGGGGACATTCAGAGCGATGGCATTTGTCTTCCCACATAACCGTTACACAGGATGGAGCCCTCCTTTCCTGGAGATGGCTGAACACCCGCCTGCTGATGGGAAGTGAATTCTTTGTCTTGCTTTGTTTGTGTGCATGGCTTCTGCTTTACCTATTAAACTGTCTTTATCTCAACCTGTGAGTTTTACTTTTTTTTCTGATTTTTCTCCCCCATCCCGCTGCAGGGGGGCAGTGAGCAAGCAGCTGGGTGGTGCTTAGTTGCCAGCTGGGGTTAAACCATGACACCTGTCACTTTTTTCAGATTTGCTTTCTATGCCTACTTTAACCTATTCACTGTCTTTTCTTTTTTAATTTTATCCTCTGTCCTGTACCATCTCACTTTTTCCTGTCTTGCACTCCATCACTTTTAAACTTCCTTTCTATTTCTTGATGTAGTTTGCTGTCACTATTGTTTAATACTTTCTTGTCTGTCCTGTAGCCTGTTGCTTTTTAGATTTTGTTTCTACATCTTCATTTCTTTAG